>NC_064926.1:478466018-478741018 GCF_023897955.1 Schistocerca gregaria
AGTTTCGCACTTTCTCGTAGTGTGTACATGATTTCCGATAAATGCTGTCTTCACCTCTAATTGTCTTTATATGCAAGTTTCAACTGTTTTGGAACATTATCTTTGTGACTGTGTGAATGTGTATGTATGTGTGTGTGTGTGTGTGTGTGTGTGTGTGTGTGTGTGTGCGTGTGTGCGTGTATGTGGATGTTTAAGGGTCTGGTAATGTTGCACTGGCTTGATATATACGTACACATGAGCGTCCCCCATTAGTTCCACTGCCTTCGGTTAATGAGAGAGCCGCAATGTTTCTCATTGGTGAAACGTTCTCGCAAATCAGAATAATTAAATCTGACAGCTCGCACACGACAGGAGTGCTTGTTTACATGTTGGACTTGTCATTTAACACAACTGTGTGTGTTTTGTGAAAATCATTTTTACTTACGATTGGAGTCAAGGGATTCCATAGAAAATTCAATAGTAGTGGGCCATGTTTATCGATTTTAGGAGTGGTGGCCTATATTCTAAAATATTTTTTTTTTTTATTTTTAGTTCAGTGTCAGACTGATGCAATGAAATCGTCTCTCCTTATTAATAGTTTTTACCCCTTATTAATCAATTGCTTACGCACCACCTTTCACTCACCAAATCTAGAAACGCGCCTCAGTACGTGGTAATGTAAAACTATGTAGTAGAGCTGGGTTTGAATCCGGGTACCGATCTTCCACATGTGGTACACTGCAAATTACGCCACCTAACTGGTCCATTAGACGTGCTTGTCTGACGTAATTCGTAGCGGGCTGCCCGTGCGAGGCAGAGATCCATCCCAGTGCACCACACAGTTTTAATTTCTCACAAAAAATAACTCCACAACTGTTTCAATCCTCAAGAAAAAAAAAAAGGTAGAATCGTTTATACCTACGAGTCCAACAGTCTTCAATAGTTCCTAGATTTTTATATAAATTCACACTACGTTCAGAAAATATTTCTTTTTTATTAGAGCAGGTTATAAACTAGTTTCAGTAGTCTTCGTCATAGGCACAAAGGGGACCACAGTACAAAGTATTAATGAACTAAATTCTAGGTACCTTCCAGAATGAATCTTTGACTGTTATTTTTGCATCAAAATAGGTTCACTTCTGCTACCTGAATGATCAAATGTAATCATTTATATTTCAAACAATGGAAAGTCTAGGATGGAGTAACGAGAGTATTATGGAAAGGATAGACTGCTGCTCACTATATAGAAGAGACAATAAATTGAATATGGGGACAACAAAAAGACTGTTATACTTTTGCGCTTTCGGTCACGAGGCCTTCCTCTAAACTAGAAAAGACCCACAGATGGGCACTGTCTCTGTGCATATACAGTTGACGAGGTACATTTAACTGAAATGAACCTTATGACATAGATTATGTGCATTACCGTACCCATATAATCAGAAATATGGGATAACGGTTAATATGTGACTTTCTGGTTTCAGTAGGGTTCAGATTTCCTTAATAATGTAATCAGATAATGTGCGTCACTGCCTATTTAGATAGGATCGACATCAGATCTTGGCAAATCTTCCTTTAATTCTTTCATGTCTGAAAATTCAACTCTCCACGTGTAAGCTGAGCAGATAATTTTTACTGATGATTTTTTTGGATTTAGTCGGGCAACTGAGGCCAGATATCGGTCCTGTTGAGGAATGGTACTGGACCTCGATGAGGATTGAATGTGCATCCAAACCGTCACCAAAGCCTACAAACAACGTTCAATGGCGTGCATAATGCAACTGAGATCTGTTCTTTACCAGTACCAAGAATCCCAGGATTCTACTCTCGTAAACATGCGCGCTTTAAACTGCTCTGGAGGTACAGACACAGATATTTTGAATCTGGTGCTCTGTTTACCACTATGTTGGAACCACGTACCTATTCGAAGCAGGAACACCTTCTTTCGTATACGGTTGGCAGTCATAAACTTTCAGCCATTACTCCACCTGGGTGAAAGCGAAAAAGAATTACAGGGTCAACTGAATAGAATGAACAGTCTAATGAGTACCGAATTTGTACTGAGAGTAAATCGATGAAATACGAAAGTAATGAGAAACAGCAGGAATGAGAAGATAGAGAAACTTAACACTATAATTGGTGATCACGTAGTAAAGTAAGTTAATGAATTCCGCTGCCTACATAGAAAAATAGCTCATGACGGACAGGACAAGGAGGACATCAAAAGAAGACTAACACTGGCAAAAAGGCCATCCTTGACCAAGAAATGTCCACTAGTATCAAACATAGGTCTCAATTTGAGGAAGAAATTTCTGAGAACGTACGTTTCGAGTATGGTATTGTATGGTAGTGAGACATGGGCTCTGGAAAAACTGGAATGGAAGACAATAGAGGCATCAGATGCGGTGCTGCAGAAGAATGTTGAAAACTAGGTAGACTGGTAAGATAAGTAATGAGAAGGCTCTCCATAGAATTTGCAGGGAAAGAAATATATGGAAAACACTGATAAGAAGTGACAGGATGCCGCATCAAACCAGTCAGAAGACTTACGACTAAAGAGAAATAAGTGACACTTTTTTGCGAACGATGGACGACTTGGAGACCTGGTTTGTAGAAGTCTGCATTTTGGCTGTAAATGGAAGTCATGCAATGGTTTCTTCATCTGGTAGAAGAGGATGACGTCAGTGTGTGACATGTCAGGAGAATAGGGTGGTGAGCTAAAATTTGATAGCCCAAAATAACTATAAGTGTGCCTGTGTCACATACGAAATGAACATGACCCCTTGAATAGTTGTCCAAGATGCTTTGTCTTCAAAGGCATCGACAACGTTGCAAGATGATTTTTGTGCTAAGGGGCTGTGAATATTTGACACTTACGAGAATACACGTTTGTCACTACACCAGGGCTGAACTAAGAAAAAAACACTCAGTATTACGTTTGCTGTTGATGGTTAGTTCGCCATTTTTAGTGAGTATGCATGTTATCGCCGCTGTATTTGCTCCTTGTCCGGAGGTCTGGATTGGTCTGACACAGTTGTAGCATTTCCTATTATACCTCATTTCTGCGAGCTTTTCGAATGTCTACGAGTAGAAGCCAACACCAACAGTCAATGCCACGACTGGCTTTCATGCTTTCCACTCTTGCATTGAGTACTATACACTGGTCTTCATGCACCAGGGCCTTCACTTCTCTGCCTAGTTTGAGACGTAGCGCCGTATACCTGCCTTGCAGGCGGTTTAGTGAGAGATGTGTCTCAGAGCTGGATGGTGATAGATGGTGAAGCGAGACTGGACGCGCACGCACGTAGTTTATGTATCAGTCAATAGAGGACAGCTCTCTTTGAAATTCTCCAAAGGAGGCAGGACTAAAATATAGGGAGCGAAAGGCTATTTACAACTTGTACAGAAAACAGACGGCCGGCCGCGGTGGTCTCGCGGTTCTAGGCGCGCAGTCCGGAACCGTGAGACTGCTACGGTCGCAGGTTCGAATCCTGCCTCGGGCATGGCTGTGTGTGATGTCCTTAGGTTAGTTAGGTTTAAGTAGTTCTAAGTTCTAGGGGACTGATGACCACAGCAGTTGAGTCCCATAGTGCTTAGAGCCATTTGAACCAGAAAACAGACGGCAATTATACGAATTGAGGGTCACGAAAAGGAAGAAGTGATTGAGAAGGGAGTGACACAGAGTTGTAGCTTATCCCCGATGCCATTCAATCTATACATTGGGAAAGCAGTAAGGGAGACCAAAAAAACTTTAGAGAAGGAATTAATGTTCACGGAGAAGAAACAAAACCTTTGCGGTTTGCCGATGATGTAGTAATTGTCTCAGAGGCAAGAAAAGGACTTGGAAGAGCAGTTGAACGGAATGGACAGCGTCTTCAAAGGTGAGTATAAGATGAGCATCAACAAAAGCAAAAGAAAGGTAATGGAATGTAGTCGAATTAAATACGGTGATACTGAGGGAATTAGACTTGGAAACAAGACACTTATAGTAATATATGAGTTTTTCTATTTAGGCAGCAAAATAACTGATGACGGTAGAAGTAGAGAGGATATAAAAAGTAGACTGGCAGCGGCAAGAAAAGTGCTTCTGAAGAAAAGATATTTGGTAACATGGAATATAGATTTAAGTGTTAGGGAGTCTTTTCTGTAAGTATTTGTATGGAGTGTAGACATGTATGGAAGTGAAACATGGACGATAAACAGTTTAGACAATAAGAGAATATATGCTTTTAAAATGAGGTGCTACAGGAGAACGTTCAAGATTAGATGGGTAGATCACATAACTAATAATGAGGTACTGAATAGAGTTAGCGAGAAAAGAAATTTGTGACACAGCCTGACGAAAAGAAAGGATCGGCTGTTAGGACACATTCTTAGACATCGAGGGATCAAAAAAATGGTTCAAATGGCTCTGAGCACTATGGGACTTAACATCTTAGGTCATCAGTCCCCTAGAACTTAGAACTACTTAAACCTAACTAACCTAAGGACATCACACACATCCATGCCCGAGGCAGGATTCGAACCTGCGACCGTAGCAGTCCCGCGGTTCCGGACTGCAGCGCTAGAACCGCACGACCACCGCGGCCGGCACATCGAGGGATCACCAGTTTAGTATCAGAGGGAAGTGTGATGGCTCAAACTCATAGTGGGAGACCAAGAGATGAATACAGTAAGCAGATTTAGGAGGATGTTGGTTGCAGTAGTTATTCGGAGATGAAGAGGCTTGCACAGGACAGAGTAGCATGGAGAGCTGCATGAAACCAGTTTTGGGACTGAAGACTACAACAATAACACAAAAAAGGAAATACACAGTTCACGTTGAAAGATCAGTTAGAGTTACAGCACCAAAGCATACTGGCTAGTTTTCTAGGTTTATACGATTAAGTATTAGTACGTAATAAAATTCAGTATTAAATTAGCTATCAGAGGGGACGACTCAATGCCCCTAGTCATGAGTACACGACGTCAGACAGTCCACGGAATAGTGTCCGTTCTGCCAGTCCGTTTGCTGGTCTTAGTCGCTTGTGCGGGCTGCTTCTTCTCTTCCCAATACTGAGTTTCCTGCCGTTCAAATGGTTCAAATGGCTCTAAGCACTATGGGACTTAACATCGGTGGTCATCAGTCCCCTAGAACTTAAAACTACTTAAACTTAACTAACCTAAGGACATCACACACATCCATGCCCGAGGCAGGATTCTAACCTGCAACCGTTGCATCTGCGTGGTTCCCGACTGATGCGCCTAGAACCGCTTGGCCACAACGGCTAGCTTTCCTGCCGTCACACCCTACAGAAAGTCCCGCCGTATACCATTCCACACGGTAATTTACACTGTGCCCCAGTGCCCAACTGATCACGTTGGTAGTGACTAATTTTTATGGTGAATCCGGCTTCTAAAAAAATTTCTTTAGCGTTGTTTAGTCATAATTTTTTTTTCTTTCAGATGCAGGCAAATCTCAGTTTTAATAAAAGTAATGGATCACGTCTTTGTCACTCTTCCTTATCAGTGACCTTCTAACATTGTGACATTGTGAGTATATTTTACCTATAAAATAAAAGCACTCCGTCGTCAGGCCAAGAGTGGAATACCGGAGCCATCCGACCGCCGTGTCATCCTTAGGGAGGAAGCGTATAGGAGGGGCTTGGGGTCAGCACACTGCTCTCCCGGTCGTTGTGATGGTATTCTTGACCGAGCCGCTACTATTCGGCAGAGTAGCTCCTCAGTTGGCTTCACGAGGCTGAGTGCACCCCGAAAAATGACAACAGCGCATGGCGGCCTCGACAGTCACCCATCCTAGTGCCGACCACACCCGACAGCGCTTAACTTCGGTGATCTCACGGGAACCGGTGTAGCCACTGCGGCAAGGTGGTTGCCATACTTTACCTATTAATTTTACTAATCGTAAATATCTTTAAAGCTGTGACATCGTATACTAATCTTTAACATGTACGTTGTATGTGATCATGCGGCTTTGGGCAGTTTCGTATCAATAAAACAACGATTTTACCAGCTGTCAGCGGAATTCTTCTTCATGTTATTTAATTATCGCCTCGAAAATCACAAAGTTACGTAATTAATGTTTTTTTTTGTAGGCAGGCCCATACCTGGTACAAACTCAAATTCCTGCGTCACAGTACCGTAGTACCCCTAAACGAAACAAAGTTTCGTAGCCCATTGGTAAAGTACAGCTTCATTCTGCAACTCTTGTGTTGCATCTAAATATAAACAACGCTGCAGCAGACCATACTGGGTTGATGAAAGCATACGACAAGAACGTGCCATTATATGGTACAATGGTTAGGCGGCACACATGCTTCGAATATGCTAAGATAAGACTGACTGACGAAGAGCAAAGTTTGGTTCAAAAATGGTTCAAATGGCTCTGAGCACTATGGGACTTAACTTCTAAGGTCATCAGTCCCCTAGAACTTAGAACTAGTTAAACCTAACTAACCTAAGGACATCACACACATCCATGCCCGAGGCAGGATTCGAACCTGCTGCAGTAGCGGTCGCGCGGTTCCAGACTGTAGCGCCTAGAACCGCTCGGCAACCCCGGCCAGCGCAAAGTTTGGTGTAAGACTTCATACACAACGTTAAGGAAAGGTGTGGCACAGAGTGGTGCAGCAACTTTTGTCATAGGAAAGCTGGACAGGAGCAGAACACAATAATTAACCCAGCAAACAGAAAATTAACTTAGCATACTGGCTCCATGTACAAGTGGGCTGAGAGACTGCCACCTGCCGTTCAAAACAATTGTTCAAATGGCTATAAGCACTATGGGACTCAACTACTGAGGTCATTAGTCCCCTAGAACTTAGAACTAGTTAAACCTAACTAACCTAAGGACATCACACACATCCATGCCCGAGGCAGGATTCGAACCTGCGACCGTAGCGGTCTCGCTGTTCCAGACTGCAGAGCCTAGAAGTGCACGGCCACTTCGACTGACCCACCTGCTGTCCTACATGGCAGCAGCAGAGGGCACTCATAGCGCACACCTGCTGGATGTGTGGCTCAGCAAAAGTGCGCTACTGGGGACCACCAGATGCAGCGCGACCGCTGTCGGCATTTGATGGAAATTTGCTGTTCCATTGTTATGACGCCTGTGCGGTGGTATTGAAATGTGATACTACACAAAGTGCCTCACCAACGCACCTTTTATGAATCTGCAGCGGCGCGGTTCCTTCCGTCCCTTTACGATGAACCTGCACCTACCTGTGAACATTGTCTCAGCAGATCATCAGTAGGGAAACCGAGCGAAACCTTCTGTACTTCGACTTGAACCAGGTTGTAATTAAAGTCACTAATCTACGTTTCGGGAGAAAGTTTTCACACGAAATGAAAGGTTGGAAATTTTGTCCTTAATTAAGATATTCTGAAACTTAGGTTAACAAGTATCACTGCCAAGCCCGTGCTAGTCTTAACACAGTCACTCACCATCCCTTTCACTCACGTTAGCAAGTTTATGGTGTTGCATTTCCCGAAAACGTAATAGCTACAAAAATACGATTGTGTTTTGATTGAGAATGCTGGACAAATATTAAATCTGTCGGTACCTAATGCAGTCACAGTGTTTAGCCCACCGACCTTCTCAATACGCCACGCGGAATTTATGTCTTTTCTCGTCACAAAATTCACTTAAAAATTCCGAAATTTCTACACACCCATCGGAATAATCATGCCGTCACTTTACAACACATTTTAGATCAGGTAACTTATCATTTCCATCGGGACTACTATTACACACGTCCAAACTGTTTCATGGCTAGGCTCCGGCTCCTCTCTAGAATACTCAAGTCTTCTCTACCAGCAGAGAAAGACGCGCGATGGATATTGCTTTACCATTGGTCAGTTTACTCAACAGCCAATAGCAAAACAACGTTCTCCCGCCTCATTCCGTGCTTTTCATCAATAACCAATCGCAAAATAGTAAACCTAACTACTGCACTTTTTACCGACGTAATTATGTATTATGCTGAAGTTTTGTTTATGTATAAAGTTATTTACTATTGTTATTTATACCTGAATTAACTTTCCCTTTACCATAAACTTACTTTACAAATCTATTCTGCAAAAATTCCCTTTTGTCCATATCCATACTTATTCGAAATGTTCCCACACTAAATCCCACAACATAAATCGTTAAACAATTATCTTCATATTAACCTAAAACCACACTCACCCATCATTCATACTGCTGAAACACATTTATAACTTTTTACATACACAGAAAGTCATAATAACACTTTATGAAAATACTAGAACAGTTTATGGAAAACATTCTATCACTTTAGTGCACTCTAGTGGGCACAATCGAAACTAAATCACAGTCTCCAAGTCGACAAATGCTATAAACGTAAGTTTGCCTTCCTTTAACCTATATTCGAAGATAGGTCATACGGTCAGTCATGCCTCGCTTGTTCCTACATTTCTCCGGAATCCAAACTGATCTTCTCCGACGTCTGCTTCTACCAGATTTTCCATCCTTCCTAGAGAATTCGTGCTACTATTTTCCAGCCATGACTTAATTTAATAATAGTTCTATAATATTCACACCTGTCAGCACCTGCTTTCTTTTGAATTGGAATTACATTTTTCTTGAAGTCCGAAAGTATTTTTCATGTCTCACATATCCAACATACCAGATGAAAGGGTTTTGACGTGGCTAACTCTCCCAAGGATATTTAGTACTTATAATAAATTAGAGATGGGTCGTTCGCGAACTAAAAAGAATGGTTTACCAAGATGAACGGAAGGAGCGAGGAACGAATGCTAAGGAACGGTTTTCCATATATCACTTTGGTCGTGGCTTTCTACTTACAGTTCCTGGGAATGGGAAACGGTCGGTCTCGTTCCCGCAACGGCACGTCAGCCGGTCTCGTTCCAGCCTCGATCCCGTTCCCACCTGTCTCGGTCTCGGTCTCTCTCGGCCAGACTCGTCCTTCTTCGAGTGGCCACTTGACGCAGTTCCACTGCCGACTGCTCAGAGTCAGTTCAGTATCGAGTAGAACATTTCGTTCGCTGCAAACGCCCATCCTAGATCTGTTCCATACCGTTTTTGAACTCTGGTCTTCTGGTTCTTTCCGTGTTCTTTTCTGCGTCCACGACCGGTAATTAAAATGTGTTTTATAATTACGTAAATTACATAAAAATTACATGGTATGTGATACACACATCTTTTCAGGTAACAAAATGGCATATCGGCTTGCTTCACTATTTCAATAAACAGCAGAAGACAGAAAAAGGAAAAGTTTTCTTGTTATTACAGGTGCAAAGGAAGTCGGCACGGCACACGCGAGTGACCATTTTCCGTCTCTTTTTTATCCAAGGTAAATCACCATGTTCATTGTTATGGAAGGCACACCGACATACAACCGAATGAAGTCCGTGCTCCATAATCGAGTGTCTGGTGTCACATTTTGTAAATAAAATACGATAACTTCTACAATATTATTTCAGTGTTACAGGGTGGAGCCCGAAAAATTGGTCCCGAGTACTAGACTGCTTATTGTCGCCCACCAATCGTCAGCTGTTGTTTCGAAGTTGTAATTTCCATTAGCTTATTTGTTATTTCTTTACTGCCTAGTTATTACATGTTTATCTATTCTTCTCGGAGCGGTCAACAAATATTGCGTAATTAGCGAGCAGTCTGCACTCGAGGTCGGTTTTTCGGCGCCACCTTATATTATTTCACTGTGTTCAGCCACATAACGCTACAGTTGGCTAAAATAAAAGGTTTTGGTTCAAATGGCTCTTAGCACTATGCGACTTAACTTCTAAGGTCATCAGTCCCCTAGAACTTAGCACTCCTTAAACCTAACGAACCTAAGTACATCACACACATCCATTCCCGAGGCAGGATTCGAACCTGCGAACGTTGCAGTCGCGCGGTTCCAGACTGTAGCACCTAGAACCCCTCGGCCACCCCGTCCGGACAATAAAAGGTTTTGCAGAATCACGAAAAGTACTTCTACAAGGGTGTGACAATTCTGTAATGAATAAAAACTCTGTTCTCCAGAGGGGAGGCAAGTGCCGCCTCTTGGCGCCTTCCGTCTTGAGTCATGTATGCTACTAATTTTCTATTTTTCATAACAACCATATACCATGCACAAATGAACGGTGAAAGAGTAAAAATTAACGGTTCCCGAAAAACAGCGATCACCAGTGAACGAGTTTGCCCATCTCTATAAGGAATCTCATTTACTCCTGAGTCCTTATTTGGATTTATATCTTTCGGTGTTCTGTCAAATTTTTCTCCCAGTATCATGTCTCCCATCTTCTCTTTATCTACGTCCTCATTCATTTCTATGGTATTCCCTGAAAATTCATCTTCCTTGTGCAGACCATCCATTTATTCCTTCCACTTTTCAGCTTTCCCTTCTTTGCTTAGGACTGGTTATCTGTCTGAGCTCCTGATATTCATAGAGCTGATTCTCTTTCCTCCAAAAGCCTCTTTAATTTTCCTGTAGTCAGTTGCTATCTTTCTCCTCACGATAGTTGCTCCTAAATCTTTACATTTGTCCTCTAACCGTTCTTGCTTAGTCATTTTGGATTTCCTGTCAGTCTCATTTTTTAGACCTTTGTACTCCCTTTGCCCTGTTTCATTTCCTGACTTTTTCTCCTTTCATCAGTTAAATTCAGTATCTCCTATTTTATCCAAGCATTTTTACGTGACCCTTTTTTTTAACTATTTGGTCCTACGCTGCCTTCACTATTTCGCCTCTTAAAGCTACCCATTTATCTTCTACTGTATTTCTTTAGCCGGCCGTTGTGGCCGAGCAGTTCAAGGCGCTACAGTGTGGAACCGCGCGACCGCTACAGTCGCAGATTCGAATACTGCCTCGGGCATGGATGTGTGTGATGTCCTTAGGTTAGTTAGGTTTAAGTAGTTCTAAGTTCTAGGGGACTGATGACCTCAGAAGTTAAGTCCCATAGTGCTCAGAGCCATTTGAACCATTTTTTTGTCTTTCTTTACCGTGTTCTAGTCTGTCGTTGCCCAATTCTCCCGCTGAAACTCTCAACAGCCTTTGGTTCTTTCAACTTATCTTGGTCTTTCAACTTACGTCCTTAATTTCCTATCTTCTTTCAGTTTCTTTACTTTTAATCTAGAGATCATAATCAATAAATTGTGGTCAGAGTCCACATGTGCCCTTGGAAATGTATTATAATTTAAAATATGGTTCCTAAATCTCTGTCATACCAATATATGTTCATTCTTAAACCACTTGATAGCGATGATTAAATTAAGCTTTGTGCAAAACTGTACCAGACGGCATTCTCTATCATGTCTTTCCCCAGTCCACATTCACCTACAATTTTTCCTTCTCTTTCTTTTCCTACTATCGAATTTCAGTTCCCTATCACAATTAAATTTTCATCTCCATTAACTTTGTGATAATTTCTTTTCTCTTGTCATACATTTCTTCAACCTCTTCATCATCTGCAGAGCTTTTCGTATCCCACTTGGAAGGTGGCGCGTGGGTAGGAGCAGGAGCAGGAAAATTACGTCGGTAGTGCACTGAGTTTAAAAATGGTTTACTTGTGCAAAAACAAGGTGATAAACGATTACATAACTTTGTACGTAGGTGCGATGCTGAAGTGAAGAGTCCTGGCTGGCTGCACCTGATCCAATGGGCTGAAGCAGTCGCGGAGCTCGTAAGCCTCGACAGCACCGGCTAGAGGGCGCTGTCGTCTGTGTCTCTCGTAGTTGCTATCGATACCACATAGCTGGTTGGCGTATAAACTAGTTCTACTGTGGTGGGTGTGGGCTTGTGCCTAACTTCTCTACGATGATACGTTCACTATTCATAGTAGATTGCGCCATTACTATTTTTATTTATTCATTATTAAGTCAACTTCTGTATTACCCCTATTTCATTTTGTATTTATAACCCTGAATTCACCTGATCGAAATACAATTCCTGTTGCCACCGAACTTCATTAATTCACACTATATCTGAGTCAAACTGTCTATATCCCTTTCTAAATTTTCTAACCTACCTTCGGTTAATGGATCTAACATTCCACGTTCCGACCCGTAGAACATCAGTTTCGTTTTCCCCGATGACGGAATCCTCCTAAGTAGTCCTCAGTCGAAGACCCGAATGGGGGACTATTTCACCTCTGGCATAATTTACCCAAGAGGACGCCATCATCATTTAATCAGACAGAAGAGCCGCATGCCTTCGGGAAAAGTCATGGCTGTAGATTCGCCTTGCTTCCAACCAATCGCAGTACCAGCACAGCAAATTTGTTGTGGTAGATGTTGCAAGGACAGGTCAGTCTGTCATCCAGAATGTTGCCCCTGCAAGTACTGAAAAGGCTGTGCCCGTCTTCGCCGGCTGATGTGGCCGAGCGGTTCTAGAGTTTTCACTATGGAACCACACGACCGCTACGACCGCAGGTTCGAATCCTGCCTCGGGCATGGATGTTTGTGATGCCCCTAGGTTGGTTAGGTTTAAGTAGTACTACGTTCTAGGGGACTGATGACCTCAGTTGTTTAGTCCCATAGTGCTCAGAGCCATTTTTATTGCCCCTGTTCAGGAATCATCCGTTTGTCTGACCTCTCAACAGACACCCCTTCGATATTGTTGCGCCTACGGTACGTTGAGGCACGCAAGCTAACCCACAAGCGGCAAGATCCATGGTTCATGAACGGTTTTCTTTTTTATTTCTAATAATTTCTACTTCCTCTAATACATTCAAAAATTGCTTTTTTCTTCTGTATCAAGTATCTGTAAATTTTCTGATGGGCTTGGGATGGTGTACCGCGCTTCGCGTAAGCTCGTTGTTGACGAAAATCGGGGATTATTTAATGTGGTGTATCATCAAAACAATAATTTTACCGGTTGTCAGCGGAATTTTTCTTAATATCCTAACCTTCAACAGCTGCTGATGCCCAGGATATAAAATACTTAAAGTTATAATTAAAAATTTGTGGACAAGCCGTTGTAGAGACAGCAAAGCTACCGTTTATAAAGAAATCACTACATTTCCGTATGTCATGTTCTCTTGTTCCATTATTGTTTAACTTTTTGACTCTTTGTAGTTGTTGTTTTGCCTTCCTTTTTAACGAAAAGGAAGAGATGAACTTTTTTTTTGGTCAAATGTCATTCTAAATCAGAAGTGAGCTAATACGGTATAGTGTACAATACATCGAAGATAAACGCTACCACGCATGGTAAGCGACACACTGTTGTTTTACTCTTCCAGCTCGAACAATCTTCCGATCACGTGACGGACATGTTAACTGCCAGAACTTCAGTTGTTGCTGAAAAGTGCTGTGCATGTCGTTTTGTCTGCATTGTCGAAGTAAATTATGCAGCCTCTGTGCATAAAAGTGTGCGTATGGTTGGAAATTACATCTGTACTGGTAGATTCAAGAAGGCAAGTGAATTTGTCATAAACAATTCACGAAGTCCAGTACCACTGAAAATAGTACTGTTTAGAATATAATATCAAAATCGTAGCCCAATAGATATGTATCTCATTCTGCTCGTAATCGTAAGCCTTTAGCTCGAATACCGGAAAAGGATGCAGACATTTTGTCTGTGTGGTTCTTGCAGGAGTGGTACCACTGCGTTGCTATATTTCCTGGTTTTTAGGTGAAAGAGTAATTTGCTCTTTTTATTAACTCGTATGAAGGGCTGCGGGCTTCCTGTCTCCTGAAGCCCTTCTGGAGATGGTGGTGACTTTGTTTTATTGTTACCAGTGGGACACATCAATGATGGCCCGAGGCACGTGAATACGATGCCGTCTTTCTGGCGCGATTGAACAGCCGGCTGAAACTCACATACCACTGAAGAGGGTTGCGTTGTAGGTGCTCTCAGCTCCCAGCACTCCCCAACGAAGTGGAGGTCTAACAGAGACTCCTCGTAGATAGGTGGCTAATAAAAGTACGCTGAGTGTACAGAAAATCGTCGGTCGTGGTGGCCGAGCGGTTCTAGGCGCTTCAGTCTGGAACTGCGCGACCGCTACGGTCGCAGGATCGAATCCTGCCTCGGGCATGGATGTGTGTTATGTCCTCAGGTTAGTTAGGTTTAAGTAGTTCGAAGTTCTAGGGGACTGATGACCTCAGCAGTTAAGTCCCCTAGCGCTCAGAGCCATTTGAACCATTTTTTTGTATAGAAAATCGAGTAGTGGACGCAAAGATGACAGAAAAATTCACTCGCGAATAACTGACGCATAAAATACAATTTGAGAAAGTTGGCAAATTGTAACGGAAAATTTTCAGTGCATTTCTATGCATAATCATAGTATGTTTGACAAGGTGCCGCTTTTGTCTTTGTATAACCGCTGCAGCAGTTCTTTGGAAAGAGGAATCTGATGAAGCCGTGGAAATTCCAGAAGACTGGACATTGGCCAAAGGTAGCTCAGCCTTGCAGCACGGCGCGCCGTACGTTGCAGGGACATGCATAAGCCGTGGAACGAGCTGCCGTCGCCACAGAATACCTGGCGGAGCCACAGCGGTGACGGGGGGCACGCCTCGCTAACCACAGACGACGACAGGTAGACCGCCCAAGTGCTCGGAAAAACAGGCGTCGCATCAGGCGCTGCAATTCCAGGTCCGGTAACCGCAGTTGCCGTTCTCTCTACAGTGACCTACATGCGTGAAGCTCGGAACACGGTATGTGCAATGAGAAGGGCTGCTGGTGTAACTATGAATTAGGGCTGCTGGGAAGTGACGGAGCTCAGTGGAAAGGAGCTCACGTCCTGTCCACTGCGAGTTTATTAGGGACGGAGCACATTCTCGGCTGGAAAACTAAATCGTTCCTATCTTTTCAAAGGAACAATCTCGGTAATTGCCTTAAGCAAACTTGGAAAATCACACTAAGCCAAAATATGGATGGCTGGGAGCGTATTCGTAGCGCCATCCTCCCGAAAGCAAGTCCGGTGTTTACGCACTTTCACGTTTCTTGGTGATACTACCTTTCCTGGTGAAAGACTTGAAACACCCAGAAGGGGAGGGGAAAGCGTAATGAAACTTCAAGCGGTGTGGGATGACAGTGTGTGTGATGTTACAGGATGTTTCAAAAATGACCGGTATATTTGAAACGGCAATACAAACTAAACGAGCAGCGATAGAAATACACTGTTTGTTGTAATATGCTTGGGACAACAGTACATTTTCAGGCAGACAAACTTTCGAAATTACAGTAGTTACAATTGTCAACAACAGATGGCGTTGCGGTCTGGGAAACTCTATAGTACGATATTTTCCACATATCCACCATGCGTAGCAATAATATGGCGTAGTCTCTGAATGAAATTACCCGGAACCTTTGACAACGTGCCTGGCGGAATGGTTTCACATGCAGATGAGATGTACTGCTTCAGCTGTTCAATTGTTTCTGGATTCTGGCGGTACACCTGGTCTTTCAAGTGTCCCCACAGAAAGAAGTCACAGGGGTTCATGTTTGGCGAATAGGGAGGTCAATCCACGCCGCCTCCTGTATGTTTCGGATAGCCCAGAGCAATCACACGATCATCGAAATATTCATTCAGGAAATTAAAGACGTCGGCCGTGCGATGTGGCCGGGCACCATCTTGCATAAACCACGAGGTGTTCGCAGTGTCGTCTAAGGCAGTTTGTACCGCCACAAATTCACGAAGAATGTCCAGATAGCGTGATGCAGTAATCGTTTCGGATCTGAAAAATGGGCCAATGATTCCTTTGGAAGAAATGGCGGCCCAGACCAGTCCTTTTTGAGGATGCAGGGACGATGGGACTGCAACATGGGGCTTTTCGGCTCCCCATATGCGCCAGTTCTGTTTATTGACGAAGCCGTCCAGGTAAAAATAAGCTTCGTCAGTAAACCAAATGCTGCCCACATGCATATCGCCGTCATCAATCCTGTGCACTATATCGTTAGCGAATGTCTCTCGTGCAGCAATGGGAGCGGCGCTGAGGGTTTGCCGCGTTTGAATTTTGTATGGGTAGAGGTGTAAACTCTGGCGCATGAGACGATACGTTGACGTTGGCGTCATTTGGACCGCAGCTGCAACACGGCGAACGGAAACCCGAGGCCGCTGTTGGATCACCTGCTGCACTAGCTGCGTGTTGCCCTCTGTGGTTGCCGTACGCGGTCGCCCTACCTTTCCAGCACGTTCATCCGTCACGTTCCCAGTCCGTTGAAATTTTTCAAACAGATCCTTTATTGTATCGCTTTTCGGTCATTTGGTTACATTAAACCTCCGTTGAAAACTTTGTCTTGTTGCAACAACACTGTGTTCTAGGCGGTGGCATTCCAACACCAGAAAAATCCTCTGTTCTAAGGAATAAACCATGTTGTCCACAGCACACTTGCACGTTGTGAACAGCACACGCTTACAGCAGAAAAACGACGTACAGAATGGCACACCCACAGACTGCGTTGTCTTCTATATCTTTCACATCACTTGCAGTGCCATCTGTTGTTGCTGTTGTTCAAAATTGTAACTACTGTAATTTCGAAAGTTTGTCCGCCTGAAAATGTACTGTTGTCCCAAGCATATTGCAACAAACGGTGTATTTCTATCCCCGCTCGTTTAGTTTTTATTGCCGTTTCAAATAAACCGGTCATTTTTGAAACACCCTGTACTTGATTGCGAAATCGAATCACATTAACAAAGAAGTTGACAAAATGAGCCCAGTTATCACTATGTTTCCTTTCGGAGTATGCTGATGCATTAGCTCCATACTTAACAATCATATACAACCGTTCGCTTGACGAAAAATCCGTACCCAAAGCCTGGAAAGTTGCACAGGTCACACCAATAATCAAGAAAGGTAGTAGGAGTAACCCACTAAATCACAGGCCATATCGTTAACGTCGATATGCAGCAGGATTTTAGAACATTTATTCTGTTCGAACATAATGAATTACCTCGAAGAAAACGGTCTATTGACTCACAGTCAACATAGGTTTAGAAAACATCGTTCCTGTGAAACACAAATAGCTCTTCATTCACATGAAGTGTTGAGTGCTATTGACAAGGGATTTCAGATCGATTCCGTATTTCTGGATTTCCGGAAGGCTTTCGACAAAGTACCACACAAGCGGCTCGTAGTGAAATTGCGTGCTTATGGAATAACGTCTCAGTTATGTGACTGGATCTGTGATTTCCTGTCAGAGAGGTCACAGTTCGTAGTAATTGACGGAAAGTCATCGAGTAAAATAGAAGTGATTCCTGCCGTTTCCCAAGGTAGTGCTATAGGCCCTTTGCTGCTCCTTATCAATATAAACGGTTTGGTACTGGACTCGCATTCGGAAGGACGAGGGTTCAATCCTGCGTCCGGCCATCCCTGATTTCCCTACATCGCTCCAGGCAAATGCCGGGATGGTTCCTTTGAAAAGGCACGGCCGACTTACTTCCCCATCCTTCCCTAATCCTATGAGATCGATAACCTCGCTGTTTGGTCTCTTCTCCCAAACAACCAACCAACCAACGGTTTGGGAGACCATCAGAGTAGCCGTCTTCGGTTGTTTTTGCAGATGACGCTGTCGTTTATCGACTGATAAAGTCATCAGAATATCAAAACAAACTGCAGAACGATTTAGAAAAGATATCTGAATGGTGCGAAAAGTGGCAGTTGACCCTTAATAACGAAAAGTGTGAGGTCATCCACAAGAGTGCTAAAAGGAACGCGTAAGACTTCGGTTACACGTAAAATCAGTCTAATCTAAAAGCCGTAAATTCAACTAAATACCTAGGAATTACAATTACTAACAACTTAAATTGGAAGGAACATATAGAAAATGTTGTGGGGAAGGCTAAAAAAAAACAGCGTTTTATTGGCAGGACACTTAGAAAATGTAACAGACCTACTAAGGAGACTGCATACACTACGCTTGTCCGTCCACTTTTAGAATACTGCTGAGCGGTGTGGGATCCTTACCAGAGAGGATTGACTGGGTACACCGAAAAAGTTCAAAGAAAGAGCACGTTTTGTATTATCGCGAAATATGGGAGAGAGTGTCACCGAAATGATACAGGATGTAGGCTGGACATCATTAAAAGAATGGCGTTTTTCATTGCGACGAAATCTTCTCACGAAATTCCAACCCCAGCTTTCTCCTCCGATTGCGAAAATATTTTGTTGACACCGACCTACAAAGGGAGGAACCATCACCAAGATAAAATAAGGGAAATCAGAGTTCGTACCGAAAGATATAGGTGTTCATTCTTCCAGCGCGCTATACTAGATTGGAATAATAGAGAATTGCCTCTGCCAGGCACTTAAATGTGATTTTCAGAGTATCGATGAAGATGTAGATATAGATGATGTAGCACTCAGTCTGGTTTGGACGCATGCACTGATTCGATTAGGAATGGTTTCATAAAGCAGTTGTATCCTGTACTGGGGTAAGCTGACCCACAGTTGTTGTGACTGGCCCCTGAATGTCCTGGATACTGGCTGCTCCTCCACCGATCTGGTGGAACTTGCTGGCCATGGAAGTACTTGAGCATCATGCAGACGTATCAGTCAAACTCGTGCCATATGTGGATGACAGTTGTCCTCTCCAGAACTGGCACCATGAGAGGTAACATAGGAGGATGTAGAAAGTCCGTGACATACCGTTGTGCCGTTAGAATTCTGTTAATGGCTACCAACCGTGAACTGAAGTATTACCTACTGGATCACCATATTATGACGCCATGAGTAACACATCTGCGTCTCAGCAAAATATTGGAAGAGTGGGACCTCTCTTCAGATCGCCGCTATACCAACCGACGATGATCATCTGGGGTACTGTGAAACCACAATTCATCGCTGAACGCTATGTGAAACCATTCATCAGCAAGTCCATGTTTCCTGGTGAGGACGTATCTCCAAACGCAGCAATCTAAGTTATGAAATTAATGGAAGACTACACATGGTACGGCAATGTTCTGGTTCGTATGCTGATAGTCTCTGACTAATGATGTGGGATGACACATAACGTTACAAGGAGTCCATTACTTATTTTCTGATTCAGATGGCAGGCACAAGTGTGAAGGGGCTACAATGTGTTTGGTGCAAAATACGAGTACGATGTTCCACTGTGGTGGTAGGATGTAATAGCCCAGTACCTTGACGACGGGTATGCGTGCCCTCACTTATAACACTTCAATCAACATTGTTAATAACTTGTACTGATTAATTCTGCATAATGTCAAGTGTGTATTCTTTACTATGTGATGTCTTTGATCTACTGTAAAGAAGTGGAAAGGTAGTGTGACATGTTTACTCTATTTACTCTATGCAACTTAAGTTCTTTGTGTTATTTGGAGGGAAGTGGTATTTAATTATGTACACTCCTGGAAATGGAAAAAAGAACACATTGACACCGGTGTGTCAGACCCACCATACTTGCTCCGGACACTGCGAGAGGGCTGTACAAGCAATGATCACACGCACGGCACAGCGGACACACCAGGAACCGCGGTGTTGGCCGTCGAATGGCGCTAGCTGCGCAGCATTTGTGCACCGCCGCCGTCAGTGTCAGCCAGTTTGCCGTGGCATACGGAGCTCCATCGCAGTCTTTAACACTGGTAGCATGCCGCGACGGCGTGGACGTGAACCGTATGTGCAGTTGACGGACTTTGAGCGAGGGCGTATAGTGGGCATGCGGGAGGCCGGGTGGACGTACCGCCGAATTGCTCAACACGTGGGGCGTGAGGTCTCCATAGTATATCTATGTTGTCGCCAGTGGTCGGCGGAAGGTGCACGTGCCCGTCGACCTGGGACCGGACCGCAGCGACGCACGGATGCACGCCAAGATCGTAGGATCCTACGCAGTGCCGTAGGGGACCGCACCGCCACTTCCCAGCAAATTAGGGACACTGTTGCTCCTGGGGTATCGGCGAGGACCATTCGCAACCGTCTCCATGAAGCTGGGCTACGGTTCCGCACACTGTTAGGCCATCTTCCGCTCACGCCCCAACATCGTGCAGCCCGCCTCCAGTGGTGTCGCGACAGGCGTGAATGGAGGGACGAATGGAGACGTGTCGTCTTCAGCGATGAGAGTCGCTTCTGCCTTGGTGCCAATGATGGTCGTATGCGTGTTTGGCGCCGTGCAGGTGAGCGCCACAATCAGGACTGCATACGACTGAGGCACACAGGGCCAACACCCGGCATCATGGTGTGGGGAGCGATCTCCTACACTGGCCGTACACCTCTGGTGATCGTCTAGGGGACACTGAATAGTGCACGGTACATCCAAACCGTCATCGAACCCATCGTTCTACCATTCCTAGACCGGCAAGGGAACTTGCTGTTCCAACAGGACAATGCACGTCCGCATGTATCCCGTGCCACCCAACGTGCTCTAGAAGGTGTAAGTCAACTACCCTGGCCAGCAAGATCTCCGGATCTGTCCCCCATTGAGCATGTTTGGGACTGGATGAAGCGTCGTCTCACGCGGTCTGCACATCCAGCACGAACGCTGGTCCAACTGAGGCGCCAGGTGGAAATGGCATGGCAAGCCGTTCCACAGGACTACATCCAGCATCTCTACGATCGTCTCCATGGGAGAATAGCAGCCTGCATTGCTGCGAAAGGTGTATATACACTGTACTAGTGCCGACATTGTGCATGCTCTGTTGCCTGTGTCTATGTGCCTGTGGTTCTGTCAGTGTGATCATGTGATGTATCTGACCCCAGGAATGTGTCAATAAAGTTTCCCCTTCCTGGGACAATGAATTCACGGTGTTCTTATTTCAATTTCCAGGAGTGTATATTTGTGTTGACTTCTTAATATGTTAAAAATATGTTTGCTGGCAACTATGTAATAACTGGTTCATACATAGGGACTTTGTATCATATATAAAGAGAAACCTAAAGTAGTTACCCTCTGCAACGGAAGTGAGTTGGCACGCTAGGAAAAGGTAGATGTGTCGCTCAGTCTGGGCGCAAGTGAGAGAACACAGTAGTCAGTCAGTAGCAAGTAGCTGACGAGTAAACAGCGCAGGTACCGAGTGAGGCTTACAAGTGGAATGGAATGGCCTCAGATTTAATATAAGGCTGTAAAATGGTGCTCTCGATTTGGGAAAAGCTCTAAAAATGATATTAACAACGCCAAGAAGATGTAAATAGAGCTTATTATTGCTAATGGATAAACCACCTAGCCTCCACATGCTCGCCAACACAATTGCGCAACCACTTCGTCACACATACAAAAGGTCAGAACTGTATTATTCTATGAACTAGTAATGTTGTGTTCCGTTCTGTGAAAATAGAATCGTAATATTCAAAACGTGTTTGAACAATGTGTCCATCTTATGGACTTATCCAAGTAGGATCCTCCACTTTAAGTGATGAAATCCCAGAGTGTCCTTTTGTATAAAGATCTGATAAACTTTTGATTTAAATAAGGATGCCTAATTTTCAATAAGAAAGAAATATTGTTGATTAAAGTAACTGTTGTATAGATAAAGAAAGAAAGGCACCTAAGTATAGACCAGTTAAAAAGAGTTAACAGTTTTACAGTGCAATTTATTGATGTGTGGCAAAGTTTTATGCCAGTATACTTAATGTGCCAAGTAAAAATTACTTGTTCCTCATACGTATAAAAGAGACTATCTATGTTTGAATATTTTGAAACTTAACTAGGAAATGAACTTGAATATCAGTTTAGGAAAGAGTATTACTTGGAAAAGAGTGTTCTAATCGCTGTTGCTTTAAAGTTGTTTTCAAAAACTACTTGCTTCACAGGTGGTCTCATAAAATATTGTATTGAGGTTGCTTGAAGTAAATTTTTACTGGAAATTGTCTCTGGTTCGTAGGGGTTATTGTCAGGGTAAAGAATGTTGAAATCATACAAACTTAATGATCTGAGATGAAAGAGTAATCCAATTCTAACTTAATGCTACATAATTCTGGAAGTGTGTATAGTTTTGTTGCTATAATGTAAAGGATGTTTTGTGGGACCATATTTCTATTCCATCATAACATAAAGGATAAATCGGATTAGTAGGTTTCTAGCTAATGATCCTTGAAGTGATTACTGAAAAACAAAGATAGAAGGTTAGTATACTATGTCTGCTTATTGCTTTTGTATAGTAAATGTATGTACTAACTGTACTTGACTATTATTATATGCTATTTGATACTGTGTGGGTAGTGAAAAGCAAGTTTAAGCTATATTAGGTAAAGACAAAAGTAAAGATTAAGGTAAACAAGAAAAAGGGCTCATTTGCAAATATTGTGACTGCTTAACTGATAAAGTGACAACTGCTGCTACCCACTGTGAAATTTGTCTATTTGGATGTGTTCTTTGCACTTCCAGAACAGTATTTAATGAAAGTTCGTTTTGAATTAGTAAAAATAAGTTCTTTATAAATAATGTTTTTACATTATTGTGCCTAAGTAGGCTGGCGACTGTGTAACTATTTCAGTTAACACTAATCCGTTACTGTTCCTTTTTGCGAAATTATTTTCTTTCTGTTAACTACCTACAATTATTCTTACAAAATGAAGGTTCGAAACCAATTTTCCGTTAGGAAAACTCGGTCAAACTTCTAAACTCCTCTCAGAGGTAGAAGGTTAGTATACTATGTGTCCTTATTGCTTTTGTATAGTAAATGTATGTACTAACTGTACTTGACTATTATTATATGCTATTTGATACTGTGTGGGTAGTGAAGAGCAAGTTTAAGCTATATTAGGTAAAGACAAAAGTAAAGATTAAGGTAAACAAGAAAAAGGCTCATTTGCAAATATTGTGACTGCTTAACTGATAAAGTTTGAATTAGTAAAAATAAGTTCTTTATAAATAATGTTTTTACATTATTGTGCCTAAGTAGGCTGGCGACTGTGTAACTATTTCAGTTAACAGTAATCAGTTACTGTTCCTTTTTGCGAAATTATTTTCTTTCTGTTAACTACCTACAACTATTCTTACAAAATTAAGGTTGGAAACCAATTTTCCGTTAGGAAAACTCGGTCAAACTTCTAAACTCCTCTCAGAGGGTAACATTTACTGCAAATGTAGGCTATATTTGGCAATTTACTACCGCAGTAGTGTTGCACGTGGCTGCCTTGTGACACAAACAAACCTTGTCGTCACTAGGTAAACTGCATGCCGGTATAACAAGCGGAGCAGCAGTGTTATAACGTACATGCAGTCCAAAACGGGCCCTCCTAGTGGCCGACAAATCTGGGTACTGCACGATTCGACCAGTCGGCAATAATGAAGACCCACATCGAGTCCCCTGTCAGTTGTTGCCAGCGCTGTCACACACGCGAGACAGATATCTTCACAGTGCTCACTCCACATCTAACGCTGGTCACGTCCCTTACATATCCCACCAGGTCTCGTAACAACACTGAACATGAACAACACTAACGCACTCTAGTGGCCGTTCTGTCACAGGGAATTGCAACTTTAATCATTTATACACCCGCCTATGGCAAGTACATTGAAATGTGGCAGGCATTTTGTATTCCAGTTTCATCTATAATTAAAATATATTTATCATTCTGAGGCTGACATCAGGAAAAAATCGGTATTAAAAGATAACGTTACTGATGCATAAAATAAGGTGGATAGTTGCAGAGTGACCTCAATAATTTTCGTATCTCTCTTTATTGACCCGCCTAGGGGCTGGAAGCACTGTCCTCTCACACGACTGCTTGTGTCTATGGCCCAGCCAAGGGGCGTTAAGGCACTGTGTGCGGGAATCGGGGCGCCTTTCCACATTTTACGACTTGTTCAGAAGATTAGCATTTGCCGTTTGTGGACAGCGCAGACTACCAGAAACAAACTCTATCCTCGTAGTGGTCGTCTCTGAATTTCTCAAACCCAGTTGCGAGGTTATGGACATTGGCTGGGAGAACATGTGGTTTCCGTGGAGATGTGTGACGTCAGATCGCAGTATTGCAACGAATGCCTTTTTTGGGAGCAGTGGAGGATTTCATATTGTCATTGGATCCTGGAAATAGACGAGCTGTTTTTGGTGGGATTCAGTGTTGGAGGGGAATGCATGTGATTGGGCCGTAGTTGTTCGTAATTTAGCCATCTGCGACTGGTACCATTTGGCGTCAAGAAATACGCAGGACGTAAGTGAACGCCACAAGAGAAGCGCTCGGCGATAGGAAGCGAAAGTGTCTGTTTCGACATTCCGGGAGTGTGCAAGGGTGTTTTCATCGACTTGGCGTAGCACCATGTACATGCTGCCACATCTTGGAGTCCCTCAAAGGTGCTGCACAGTCTGCCTTTGTGAAGGGGCCAGTCCGTCTGTAGGGCGCAGGCACAGCCCACTCATACTTACGATGAGCGTAATACGCTGCATCGGCAAAGTAGTTCCATTTGATTTCACACCTGTGGAATCCAGGAAGATCTGTCCTACCTCTTTTGGCTCTGGTAATGAATATGTGAAGTTCTGGGTTTTGTTCGCTCACTTCTAGTCACTGTTCTGACGAGAACTGCAGGATTAAATAGTTGAGTGTCATCGACGAACATCAGGTAACAGTAATTTCTTAAGAGGGCAAAAAGTAATTTTACGGATACAGGAGTGACATTTCTTTCTATTTAATCTTCATGCAAATTTGTATAGAGACAATTGTCACAGGTTTTGATTATTCATTAATTTGTTGTAGGCTTTTCATCTTTATGCAAGAACACATTATCAGTAAGGTCTAAATCATAACCAACATGCTACTCCAGTCAGACAGTGTTAGTCAGAGTGAATTTTGGGCGAATTCCCCACTTCAAGAGCTTTGCCTAGGGTCATAATTCTCATGATATAGGTTTAAATTTGTGCATAAACATTTAGCAGTTGGTTCTCAAGGAGCTGGGGCAACGGCCTTGCCGCAGTGGATACACCAGCTCCCGTGAGATCACCGAAGTTAAGCGCTGTCGGGTGTGGCCGGCACTTGGATGGGTGACCATCCAGTCGCCAAGTGCTGTTGCCATTTTTCGGGGTACACTCAGCCTCGTGATGCCAATTGAGGAGCTACTCGACCGAATAGTAGCGGCCCCGGTCAAGAAAACCATCATAACGACCGGGAGAGCAGTGTGCTGACCACCCGCCCCTCCTATCCGCATCCTCCACTGAGGATGACACGGCGGTCGGATGGTCCCGATGGGCCACTTGTGGCCTGAAGACGGAGTGCACAACGAGCTGGCTTGCTCACTGTTATTTTTTGACAGTTAAGGGAAATTCTGTATTATGGGTTTTCCATTAATTGCCGTACACTTGCCGGATCGAGTCTGGACGTCTGTGGGAAGCAGTCACTTACGTTAACTACAGGGTTCGGCTCGCATGATTTGGCGAGGCTGCACCGAATACAGAGCTTCGGTTCTCGGGAAAGGAATCAGTTTCATGAATCACAGTCATGTGTAATCACTTAAAATTTCAATTGTATATATTTTATACATATGTTGTTGACTGAGCTAAGAGATAAAAGTTGGTAGTTCGTGTAAAGTAGTACAAGCTGGCGTCATGTACTAATTTGCGTTCTCTTTCCTTTAGTTTCTAATAAAGGTCAGTGGCTTCTGTCCCACATCTGGAGATTCACCTGCATTGCAAAACAGCGTTGAAATTTGGAGAGGAATTATTATGTTGAGCATAGCTGCGTGGATTTCGAGAAACAGATTTTTCTATCTTTACTTTAAATGGTAGGAGTGATATGTTAATTCATGTATTTAGTACTGGGTTCGTTAAAGGTTAACTTTATCAAGGAGCATGGCATGTCTCGAGTTAGAACAAAAACTGTTAAAATGGACAGTATGATCAATTTACGGGGGATTATGAAATGTAGTCAGACTGGAGAGGAACTCACAGTTTACCCACACGGCAGTCAAGTCAGATAGATTATGGCCATAATGATAACATGGAAAATAACAGTCAGTTAGTAAATGATGTTAGTTTCACAGATGGGTACGCGAGAGCAAACAGAAGTGCTTGACCCACAACAGGTCAAGGCTCTCGTAATCTGAAGGAGGGACAAGGATCCAACCTAACTGACTTTATAAAAGCAATGAGAAAAGAAAATATAGAAACGAGGGAGAAAACTGGACTGGAAAATAAAGACAAGAGGAAAGAAATTAATGATATGGGAAAAGAATGTAAAGATATGGGGAAGAGGCTGTGGATCTAAATTCAGAAGATAAGGGAAGAAATTAAAAAAAAAGAAAATTGCCAGAGGAATCTCATAAAATAACGAATCAGGCGATAGATAAAGCAGAGGAAGCAAAAAGGTTAGCGAATGAAGCATTAACAGCTGTTAAACGTGGATAGTCAGGAAGCAATGTCAAGAATACACCACAGAGCAGCGAATCGACCTAAGGTTGGAAGAAGCTAAGGAACTTCTTACCAACGAAACCAGAAGCAAAATCAAAAGCTTGTGGGTAATGACATCACAAACCCAACACCGATAACGGAAATGGAAGAAATACATATGCTATTAACATGCAAGAATCAATAGGAAGTAAATGATTTGGATCTGGTGAAGAAGACAGAAGTGAAGTTAAAAACATATACCTGACATCAAGGAAAAAATAGGAGGACGCTTAGTACAGAAGAAGTATAAAATTACTCACACAATTGTGAATCACTGCACAGGCCCTAGGATGAGAACGTTAGTAAATTTTTCTTCTTTACTGACAGTACGGGAAGCTTGGGAGGCATAGAGAGCAAGAAGTCATGGAAAGGGTAGGAGCAAGTGTCTAGGCGAATGTTACATAGAAAGTACCATTTTATGTCAAATTAGACATTTCTAAATGTACAAGAAGGATGTGAATTCACTTCACTCCAAAACTTGGACTTCCAAGCTTGATGTATCACTATCTCCATCGTGGCCATTATGGTACAAACTTGATTTTCTCTGCTGTCATTTAGAAAGAATGGCAATGGAAAAGATGTATGGAATTACAGCAATGTGTCTCTCTTACCAAGAATTTCGTGACGCATTTTTGCAGAGCTACTGGTCGTGGGATAAGTTAATGTAGGATCGATTTTCAAGAGTCCAATAGCATTCTTTGAACTCATTATGAAGAAAAATCTGTTTCTGGTTGAACCAGTCGAACCAGGGGAGATAACCAGGCATTACTTCACGAAACGTCTGCCTCATTAACAACACGTTTTAGCTGGGAGATGCTATGTGGACATAAATACTTTCTGTGACATGCTGCATAAACTGGAATATGCGTTTAATGCACAGGACAGCTGTGACGGGAGGCACAATTATGAATATGTTGGTGGACAGTAACATCAGTAGACGCTTGAAAATTATAAGAATATGAATGGACGTCAGGAAATTGATATCATCAGTCGAACCCATAGCTAGGAGCAGGCTATGGGAACGATCACACGCCAAATGAAAGAGACTGTTAAGGTGGAAGAAGAAACAATAACAGATGTCGCAACAGGGGCTGAAACAACCAGAGAAATTCCATCAGTGGGACACGAAACAGTGGATGGTGCAATTTAGGCAACAGTCAACCTGGAGAACGTCTTGAAGTTAGTAACGGTAGTGGTGTGGTGGACCAAAACAGAGTCGAGATTGTAGAAATCTGAGGCCCGAACCCACAACCCCATCAACGCGTCTACAGCCCTCATAGAAACTGATGTCTTGGTAGGGAAGTGGAGGCAAATATAACACTTGCGTTATTAATTGAACCCATTCTCACCAATGTAATTCAGGACGATGACTCTTTGAAAGCGGTATTTGAAGCAACCAGAATGAGTGAGGTCGTACCATGTAGGACAGAAAGTCGAAGTTAAGCCTCTGTCAAATTAACAGAAGAAGACCACCGCATACATGTAGAATCGCGCATTCATATGAACTCTAAACCATAAGTACAAAAGTCAGTCTATATGCGTCATGTTTGCCAATAAATACCTTACTGAATAAGGAAATAAAAAAAGCAAGAGAAGATTTGAGACGTTTCCGTGATCTAGGAGCAGAACAGCACGTTCTATGATCAATGCACACTATGTAAGAAGAAGAGCTACAAATAAGAGATCAGCAACCAGCATGAAAAAGGCAGTCCAGAAGACTCGGCACATGGAAGAAATAGAGGTGACTATCGTATATATGCACCAGATATTGCAGAAGAAATGTCGAATTAAGAAATACCTTATACATTTGGAGGTGACTAAGAGGGGCAGCAGCCTTTCCAGTAGTTGCAGGGGCAACAGTCTGGATGATTGACTGATCTGGCCTTGTAACAATAACCAAAACGGCCTTGCTGTGCTGGTACTGCGAACGGCTGAAAGCAAGGGGAAACTACGGCCGTAATTTTTCCCGAGGGCATACAGCTTTACTGTATGACTAAATGATGATGGCCTCCTCTTGGGTAAAATATTCCGGAGGTAAAATTCGGATATCCGGGCGGGGACTACTCAAGAGGATGTCGTTATCAGGAGAAAGAAAACTGGCGTTCTACGGATCGGAGCGTGGAATGTCAGATCCCTTAATCGGGCAGGTAGGTTAGAAAATTTAAAAAGGGAAATGGATAGGTTAAAGTTAGATATAGTGGGAATTAGTGAAGATCGGTGGCAGGAGGTACAAGACTTCTGGTCACGTGACTACAGGGTTATAAACACAAAATCAAATAGGGGTAATGCAGGAGTAGGTTTAATAATGAATAGGAAAATAGGAATGCGGGTAAGCTACTACAAACAGCATAGTGAACGCATTATTTTGGCCAAGATAGATACGAAGCTCACACCTACTACAGTAGTACAAGTTTATATGCCAACTAGCTCTGCAGATGATGCAGAAATTGAAGAAATGTATGATCAAATAAAAGAAATTATTCAGACAGTGAAGGGTGACGAAAATTTAATAGTCATGGGTGACTGGAATTCGGTAGTAGGAAAAGGGAGAGAAGGAAACGTAGTAGGTGAATATGGACTGGGACAAAGAAACGAAAGAGGAAGCCGCCTGGTAGAATTTTGTACAGAGCACAACTTAATCATAGGTAACACTTGGTTCAAGAATCATAAAAGAAGGCTGTATACATGGAAGAAACCTGGAGATACTATAAGGTAACAGATAGATTATATAAATGTACGACAGAGATTTAGGAACCAGGTTTAAAATTGTAAGACATTTCCAGGGGCAGATGTGGACTCTGATCACAATCTATTGGTTATGACCTGTAGATTAAAACTGAAGAAACTATAAAAAGGTGGGAATTTAAGGAGATGGGACATGGATTAACTAAAAGAACCAGAGGTTGTACAGAGTTTCAGGGACAGCATAGGGAGCAATTGACAGGAATGGGGGAAAGAAATACAGTAGAAGAAGAATGGGTAGGTTTGAGGGATGAAGTAGTGAAGGCAGCAGAGGATCAAGTAGGTAAAAAGACGAGGGCTAGTAGAAATCCTTGGGTAACAGAAGAAATATTAAATTTAATTGATGAAAGGAGAAAATATAAAAATGCAGTAAATGAAGCAGGCAAAAAGGAATACAGACGTCTCAAAAATGAGATCGACAGGAAGTGCAAAATGGCTAAGCAGGGATGGCTGGAGGACAAATCTCACTAGGGGTAAGATAGATACTGCCTACAGGAAAATTAAAGAGACCTTTGGAGATAAGAGAACCACTTGTATGAATATCAAGAGCTCAGATCGAAACCCAGTTCTAAGCAAAGAAGGGAAAGCAGAAAGGTGGAAGGAGTATATAGAGGGTCTATACAAGGGCGATGTACTTGAGGACAATATTATGGAAATGGAACAGGATGTAGATGAAGATGAAATGGGAGATACGATACTGCGTGTAGAGTTTGACAGAGCACTGTAATACCAGAGTCGAAACAAGGCCCCCGGAGTAGACAACATTCCATTCTAATTACTGACGGCCTTGGGAGAGCCAGTCCTGACAAAACTCTACCATCTGGTGAGCAAGATGTATGAAACAGGCGAAATACCCTCAGACTTCAAGAAGAATATAATAATTCCAATTCCGAAGAAAGCAGGTGTAGACAGATGTGAAAATTACCGAACTATCAGTTTAGTAAGTCACAGCTGCAAAATACTAACGCGAATTCTTTACAGACGAATGGAAAAACTAGTAGAAGCCGACCTCGGGTAAGATCAGTTTGGATTCCGTAGACATGTTGGAACACGTGAGGCAATACTGACCCTACGACTTATCTTAGAAGCTAGATTAAGGAAGGGCAAACCTACGGTTCTAGCATTTGTAGACTTAGAGAAAGCTTTTGACAATGTTGACTGGAATACTCTCTTTCAAATTCTGAAGGTGGCAGAGGTAAAATATAGGGAGCGAAAGGCTATTTACAATTTGTACAGAAACCTGATGGCAGTTATAAGAGTCGAGGGACATGAAAGGGAACCAGTGGTTGGTAAGGGAGTGAGACAGGGTTGTAGTCTCTCCCCAATGTTATTCAATCTGTATATTGAGCAAGCAGTGAAGGAAACAAAAGAAAAATTTGGAGTAGGTATTAAAATCCATGGAGAAGAAATAAAAACTTTGAGGTTCGCCGATGACATCGTAATTCTGTCAGAGACAGCAAAGGACTTGGAAGAGCAGTTGAACGGAATGGATAGTGTCTTGAAAGGAGGATATAAGATGAACATTGACGAAAGCAAAACGAGGATAATGGAATGTAGTCGAATTAAGTCGGGTGATGCTGAGGGAATTAGATTAGGAAATGAGACACTTAAAGTAGTAAAGGAGTTTTGCTATTTAGGAAGTAAAATAACTGACGATGGTCGAAGTAGAGAGGATATAAAATGTAGACTAACAATGGGAAGGAAAGCGTTTCTGAAGAAAAGAAATTTGTTAACATCGAGTATAGATTTAAGTGTCAGGAAGTCATTTCTGAAAGTATTTTTATGGAGTGTATCCATGTATGGAAGTGAAACATGGACGATTAATAGTTTGGACAAGAAGGAATAGAAGCTCTCGAAATGTGGTACTACAGAAGAATGCTGAAGATTAGATGGGTAGATCACATGAGTAATGAGGAAGTATTGAATAGGATTGGGGAGAAGAGAAGTTTGTGGCACAACTTGACCAGAAGAAGGGATCGGTTGGTAGGACATGTTCTGAGGCATCAAGGGATCACCAATTTAGTATTGGAGGGCAGCGTGGAGGGTAAAAATCGTAGAGGGAGACCAAGAGATGACTACTCTAAGCCGATTCAGGAGGATGTGGGTTGCAGTGGGTTCTGGGAGATGAAGAAGCTTGCACAGGAAAGAGTAGCATGGAGAGCTGCATCAAACCAGTCTCAGGACTGAAAACCACCACAACAACAACATTGTGATTTGGCTATTCTGCAGGATGAAAGTCTGGGACCTCCTCCTGTGACATACTCGTTTTCATGTGCTGTTAAGTTATCAAATCGTTATGGGGCAGTTGACCTGAGATTTGTGCCCTCGTTTTTTCTATCGACGCAGACCTGCGTCACCGACTATAATTTCTCTTTGGACTTTATAAAATTCCCTGTCATTATGGAAAGGCCTATATTGCCCAGACTATTCGCGCCGTCATGACCGGTGTGTGGAACATCAGCGTAACACACGTTTCCTCCAGCTTCAAAAATCTGTCTTCGCCAAACATTGCCTCAATGATATGAAGTGCATAACATCGTTTAAAGAGACGCAAATTACTGCTCCGACTTCTCGTTTCGAAATTGTGTGCTCAAGGAATCCATCGAAATACGATTATCTGATGACATTATTGTTAGAGACACAGGTATTCCTTTAAGCGAGATATGGAACCCTATTTTATCTGATATAAAACAACTGCGGTCTGGTTTTCGACCTGCTACATCTTAATTTGCAATTTGTCCCTTTCACCAGTTTCTACCGGCGGCAGCGCTGCAGTTCTTCACTTCGTAGGGGGCAGCTCTTCCGCTTCTCATGCAGGCGCAGTGGTCTGAACCCAAGTATAAACAAGCCGCCGTTTCTAATTAGCATGCGGTATCAGCGTGATGTTGTACTCAGCGATGACATCTGTTAGATGGATATACGAAATACCGTGTAGGAAAGACGATAATACCCTGCAGGATACCCGCGAAGAGCATAAACATTCCTGTGGTAGCTGAACATAATCATTAACATACTCTTGTGCATAGAGCTTCCTATTGCTATCTGACTCAGCTTATGATGCAGATCAGCTAGACCTACTCTCATCATAACTCTGGATAGTACGTTGTTGTGAACTAGTCCATAAAATACCTGTTTTTCTCGGTCGAGCACAGCGATCACACCTGAAAATGGCGGCTAGATGGATCTCCGAAATTCGTGTAGGGAAGACGATCATATTCTTATGCATAGAGCTTCCTATTGCTATCTGACACAGCTTATGGTGCAGATCAGCTGGACCTACTCTCATCACATCTTTGGCTGTTATGTTGTTGTGAACTAGCCCGTAAAATAACTGTTCTCTCGTTCGAGCACCTTGATCGCTATCACACAGCAGCTGCAGCGACATCAACCAATAGCACCAGTTTCATCTGCACGAACCTTGGCGTCTATGATGACTGCTGATCTGGATCACACGCCTGTAGTCCAGAAACATAATTGTGAACAAGTAGAAGTTAGCCCATCCTTGTTCTCTGCACTGCCTGGCCCATTGTAGCAATATGCCAGTAGTGCACGAGACAATGAGCGGGCTGTAACAGACTATTCAGTGTATTCTTCTCAAGTTCTGTGTACATTTAAGTGATCCCCACACTACTTGTGTGTCAATCAACCAGTGTGTGTGTGTGTGTGTGTGTGTGTGTGTGTATGACATTTAATGAAAGTTTTGTAAAAAACAACAGATCAGGCTCATTTAATTTAATGTCTGTAATATGTTTATTTATTTATTGATCTTGTTGCCCTATGAATTTATTGTTTCATGTACATTTTACAGATCGATTGTTTTGAGCGTGCCAAATTTCACATGCTAGATCATAAAAATATCACCAACTCACACCGTTGAGATGTGTGTTGGTTATTGTTGTATCTGTCACAAACACTCACCACGTTTCCACAGATTATGCAGCTTTTAAGTACACACATCGGCTACATTCTACACACAGATTTCTGGAAGTGTTACGTAAACATGGATAGTCATGAGAATTCACTCCAATGATTCATGAATATTACATTCAATCTCCAATGATTTCATTGGTCACAGAGTTCAAATTAGGATTTTGTTTGGTCAATTTAAGGCTAAATGCAGTCACATCCAGAGGTGTCAATGTACAAATGTTTCTTCAAATGTCTGCATGTGAGTGTAGAAATTAATCTATACATACTACACATTTCTTAAACTTAAATATGTATGACAATCACTCAGATGATCTTGTAGTATGAATGGGGAAGTAAGTGTTCGGGAGAGTAAGTATTTATGAGATGCTGTTTAACGCAATAACTGTGATTTTTTAGTCTATGTTTGCTGCTAACTTCTTTGCTGGATCACCAGTCCTTACTGTTACGATGCTACAATGTTGAAAGACGTGCCATCTGCACACAATCCAGTAGCAAAAATTGAATTTAGGGTGGTCTCCTTTTATTTAATTCTGATCGAGAAAATGTCACTCTAATGATAGCAGTGTTTCTTGAAATCTGATGATTGGACTGACTTTCAGGCAGGGAAGAGATTGAACGATTTATTCGAGGTCTGATGACCCACTACCCAGCTTAAGAGGGTTACTCTCTAAGCAAAATTTCAAATAAAAAAAGAAGAGTTATGAAACGCGGCAAGCATTATGTTTGCTGGTATCATCAATAATTAGAATATGCACTCATGCTCGTAAATTAAGAATAATTGCAGAATGTGGTACCACACAACGTGCACCTTTACTGTATGATTAAATGATGATGGCATCCTCTTGGGTAAAATATTCCGGAGGTAAAATAGTCCCCCATTCGGATCTCCGGGCGGGGACTACTCTAGAGGATGTCGTTATCAGGAGAAAGAAAACTGGCGTTCTACGGGTCGGAGCGTGGAATGTCAGATCCCTTAATCGGGCAGGTAGGTTAGAAAATTTAAAAAGGGAACTGGATAGGTTAAAGTTATAGTGGGAATTAGTGAAGTTCGGTGGCAAGAGGAACAAGACTTCTGGTCAGGTGACTACAGGGTTATAAACCCAAAATCAAATAGGGGTAATGCAGGAGTAGGTTTAATAATGAATAGGAAAATAGGAATGCTGGTAAGCTACTACAAACAGCATAGTGAACGCATTATTGTGGCCAAGATAGATACGAAGCCCACACCTACTACAGTAGTACAAGTTTATATGCCAACTAGCTCTGCAGATGACGAGAAATTGAAGAAATGTATGATCAAATAAAAGAAATTATTCAGATAGTGAAGGGTGACGAAAATTTAATAGTCATGGGTGACTGGAATTCGGTAGTAGGAAAAGAGAGAGAAGGAAACGTAGTAGGTCAATAGGGACTGGGGCAAAGAAATGAAAGAGGAAGCCGCCTGGTAGAATTTTGCACAGAGCACAACTTAATCATAGGTAGCACTTGGTTCAAGAATCATAAAAAAAGGCTGTATACATGGAAGAAGCCTGGAGATACTGACAGGTTTCAGATAGATTATATAATGGTACGACAGAGATTTAGGAACCAGGTTTTAAATTGTAAGACATTTCCAGGGGCAGATGTGGACTCTGACCACAATCTATTGGTTATGACCTGTAGAGTAAAACTGAAGAAACTGCAAAAAGGTGGGAATTTAAGGAGATGGGACCTGGATAAACTAAAAGAACCAGAGGTTGTACGGAGTTTCAAGGAGAACATAAGGGAGCAATTGACAGGAATGGGGGAAAGATATACAATAGAAGAAGAATGGGTAGCTTTGAGGGATGAAGTAGTGAAGGCAGCAGAGGATCAAGTAGGTGAAAAGACTAGAGCTAGTAGAAATCCTTGGGTAACAGAAGAAATATTGAATTTAATTGATGAAAGGAGAAAATATAAAAATGCAGTAAATGAAGCAGGCAAAAAGGAATACAAACGTCTCAAAAATGAGACCGACAGGAAGTGCAAAATGGCTAAGCAGGATGGCTAAGCAGGATGACTATAGGATAAATGTAAGGATGTAGAGGCTTAGCTCACTAGGGTAAGATAGATACTGCCTACAGGAAAATTAAAGAGACCTTTGGAGAAAGGAGAACCACTTGCATGAATATCAAGAGCTTTGATGGAGACCCAATTCTAAGCAAAGAAGGGAAAGCAGAAAGGTGGAAGGAGTATATAGAGGGTCTATACAAGGGCGATGTACTTGAGGACAATATTATGGAAATGGAAGAGGATGTAGATGAAGATGAAATGGGAGATACGATACTGCGTGAAGAGTTTGACAGAGCACTGAAAGACCTGAGTCGAAACAAGGCCCCCGGAGTAGACAACATTCCATTGGAACTACTGACGGCCTTGGGAGAGCCAGTCCTGCCAAAACTCTACCATCTGGTGAGCAAGATGTATGAGACAGGCGAAATACCCTCAGACTTCAAGAAGAATATAATAATTCCAATCCCAAAGAAAGCGGGTGTAGACAGATGTGAAAATTACCGAACTATCAGTTTAATAAATCACAGCTGTAAAATACTAACGCGAGTTCTTTACAGACGAATGGAAAAACTGGTAGAAGCCGACCTCGGGGAAGATCAGTTTGGATTCCGTAGAAATGTTGGAACACGTGAGGCAATACTGACCCTACGGCTTATCTTAGAAGCTAGATTAAGAAAAGGCACACCTACGTTTCTAGCATTTGTAGACTTAGAGAAAGCTATTGACAATGTTGACTGGAATACTCTCTTTCAAATTCTGAAGGTGGCAGGGGTAAAATACAGGGAGCGAAAGGCTATTTACAATTTGTACAGAAACCAGATGGCAGTTATAAGAGTCGAGGGACATGAAAGGGAAGCAGTGGTGGGGAAGGGAGTAAGACAGGGTTGTAGCCTATCCCCGATGTTATTCAATTTGTATATTGAGCAAGCAGTAAAGGAAACAAAAGAAAAATTCGGAGTAGGTATTAAAATCCATGGAGAAGAAATAAAAACTTTGAGGTTCGCCGATGACATCGTAATTCTGTCAGAGACAGCAAAGGACTTGGAAGAGCAGTTGAACGGAATGGATAGTGTCTTGAAAGGAGGATATAAGATGACCATCAACAAAAGCAAATCGAGGATAATGGAATGTAGTCGAATTAAGTCGGGTGATGCTGAGGGAATTAGATTAGGAAATGAGACACTTAAAGTAGTAAAGGAGTTTTGCTATTTGGGGAGCACAATAACTGATGATGGTCGAAGTAGAGAGGATATAAAATGTAGACTGGCAATGGCAAGAAAAGCGTTTCTGAAGAAGAGAAGTTTGTTAACATCGAGTATAGATTTAAGTGTCAGGAAGTCATTTCTGAAAGTATTTGTATGGAGTGTAGCCATGTATGGAAGTGAATCATGGACGATAAATAGTTTGGACAAGAAGAGTATAGAAGCTTTCTAAATGTGGTGCTACAGAAGAATGCTGAAGATTAGATGGGCAGATCACATAACTAATGAGGAAGTATTGAATCGGATTGGGGAGAAGAGAAGTTTGTGGCACAACTTGACCAGAAGAAGGTATCGGTTGGTAGGACATGTTCTGAGGCATCAAGGGATCACCAATTTAGTATTGGAGGGGAGCGTAGAGGGTAAAAATCGTAGAGGGAGACCAAGAGATGACTACTCTAAGCAGATTCAGGAGGATGTGGGTTGCAGTGGGTTCTGGGAGATGAAGAAGCTTGCACAGGGTAGAGTAGCATGGAGAGCTGCATCAAACCAGTTTCAGGACTGAAGACCACAATAACAACAACAACAACAACAACAAGGAAAATCAGAATTACAACAAATGTTATTGAGATTATAAGAGATAGTGACTGTCAGTAAGTTTGCTATATAACTTGCATGTCTCTCTTTGTTAACCCAGAGACAGCTTGTAAGGGATTATGAACGGTTCAGGTGATAGTGCGGATGTGCAGAGCAGTGGACTTGAGACTGAGTAACAGGAAACGCTTCGGTTAAGCAACTCAGTGACCGGTGGATGGGACCACAGCCTGCGTGACCTAAGATTCTAGGAAATGAGGTCGGCTCAAAAAACACATGGGGCAGCAAGAATTGTCCTCCCGCACGACTGCCTGCGGCTAAGGCCCGGCTGCACTATGCCGGAGTTCCCGCGTACCAGTGTCCACGTATCTTGCCCTAATAAAACGTTCAGCCATCTCCCCAAACCAGTACAAGAGGAAATGGAGGAAAAAAAGTATAGATGCACTGCGTTTCTAATACTTCGTGAAGAGGCGCTGAAGATCTGAATCCAACCTCTCAGAAGATAACAGGTTTATTGAAACACTGAATGAGGAATTCTCAAAACAATCGGCAGTCGTGTACCTAATCAGACTGGTAAATAACTATTCCAACACGATAACAATCCCACGGATCACGTTGAGTGAAGCTCATGAAAAATTGTAGAGATCAACAACACACCACAAATGAGTGTACCGAAAAATGACTGTTAATGGAAATTATACTTGACAGTCGTATCCTACCACGTAATGTTGATACATCTTACCTCGTTACTCATATAATAACAACGTTGCGTTGGCATTAAATTATTTCAGTTAATTAATCCCAGCACTCACGTGTTCCAAAATGAAAAAAGGGACCGCATTTAATTATTTTTATAAGGCAGATGATGTTTCAGGCCAAAGATGTATTTGTTACTATAGAAATAAACAACAGTTATTGACATCCTCTGATTAGCGATACCTCTGCTGATAAAGTTTAAATATACTTTTTTGCACTAAATCAGACTTCATTCGTAAGCAGATCTTTGCTTATTGGTTTATAATTGTAACATTATTCTCCACAAATCTACACAAATAGCTCACACTCAACTACCTTAGAGTGTGCTTATCCGAAAATCTCCAAACTACACACACCGAAATCTTTTGGCGTGTGCAACAAACTATCGCAGGCAACGAAACCGGAGATCGTCAGATACAATTACTGCCGTTGTAACTTTCATTGCCTGTCGTACCTCGACGCACCAATACCAAACTTCAGACTAACATGGCGTACCACCAACGCTACACTAAGCCCGTCACTCTAAGATTGCTTGACCACAGGTCAAGTAAAAAACAAAATAACGAGGAACTACTTTCAAATAAAATTCATAAAAGAGTTCCACTCATTGTGCCCTAGTATCGTTACTGTGTTATCTAATCTCGCATTTCAAAATCTAAATCCACTCAATACAAGCTTCCAAAACCTTTTCAACAAAATTCAGGGAAAATCTCCAACTGTCTTGATAATAGATACCGAATTCTTCTAGTAAAGTATCGATGCGACAGACGTAAAATTGTCTCGACTCACATGCAGTAACACAATAGTCGTCTTATCGACTCACGCTCATGTACTCTTCGGCTCCTCGATCGTGACTAACAGCTACTTTTCATAAAACCATAGCTAAACCATAAATATGGTCAAACGTAGGGCGCTACAGTTATTCCTTAACAATCGATATACACAGTTTATTGTGGCTGTCGTTTCGTCGTATAGCGGCCAGCTCACCCAGGATGGTCTCCGGTTTGCGTTGCTACTGTCTGCTACCACAGCATGGATGGTCTTCGCCGCTTCTGGGTGAACACCTCTACAGATGCTTACGATTCTAGTTTTGCTAAAACATATACACAGATGCTGACTTCCGCTACAAGCAATAAAACATTTTTACACCCTTTATATATTCAAAATTAGTTTGGCATGTTACACTGCCAAGGGTGGTACGGCAGGCACCGTGTACAAAAGTCGGGGGCGCCTTTCCATGTGTTCTGCTTTCTTATGAAGGTTAGCAGTTGCAGCGCAGGCCGCAGGGCACAAACTCTAGCCTCGTAGCGCTCCTCTCTGAATATCTCGAACCCAGTTCCGAGGCTATGAACATTGGCGTGAGAACGTGCTGTTGGCGTGAAGATGTATGACGTCAGATCGCAGCGTTGAAATGATTGCTTTTTAGTTGAAGGATAGAGTTTCACGTTCTCATTAGAGGCTAGAAAAAGACGTGCTATTTTTAGTTATTTTTCTGTTGGAGGGAATTGTGATTGGACCATAGTGGGTTCACAATTTTTTGATTGACGGGTGGCACCTTTTGGCAGCAAGGCATACGCAGGGCATAGGTAAGCGACAAAAGAGAAGCGCACGGCGGTAGACTGGGGAAGTATCTGGTTGGGCTTGGCAGTAGGATGTGAGAGTGTCCGGTTCGACATTCCACTAGGATGCTGCGGTGTCCTGATCAAATTGCCGTAGCAGCACAGAAGAGGTATCTTAGAGGAGCCCCTCAGGGGTGACGAGGTCTCCATCTTCGTGAAGGGGCCAGCGCGTCATTAGCGCACAGCTCTGCGCAGCCCAGTCATACTTAGGGTGGGCATGGTTTGCAGCATCGGCGTAGTAGTTCAATTTGATTACACACCTGCGGAGTCCAGAACGATCGCCTGTCTCATCTCCTTTTTCACTGGCACTGTATATGCGGATTTCTGGGCTTTAATGGCCAACTTGCAGTCACTGTTGCAATCCAGAGTTACATGAGTAAATAGTTGTCAGTTGTCGCTGAACAACGGGAGAGGGTAAATTCTGACGTAAGCAGAAAGTAATTTAACTGTCGCAGGAGTGACACTGCTTTCCGTTTAATCTTAATGCAAATTTCTATAGAGATAATCATCACAGGTTTTGGGTATTCAGTTATATGTTGATCCCATAAATGTGTTAATAGTGTAAGTGGTGTGAGTAAAGGGTCGCTATGTGTAAGGTGCGTGAAGCGCACTTTGAATATATCCTGGTGGCTAAAAGAGCACTTTGAATAAGAAAATCAACGTAAAAGATTGGGTTGCCACCAACTCCAGCAACACAACAAAGAGATTGCACTGAGTCGCCAAATTACTTAATTTATTCATAAGAAAAACTCACAAAAGAACATTCATTGTAAAGTCGCAGATATACACTCCTGGAAATTGAAATAAGAACACCGTGAATTCATTGTCCCAGGAAGGGGAAACTTTATTGACACATTCCTGGGGTCAGATACATCACATGATCACACTGACAGAACCACAGGCACATAGACACAGGCAACAGAGCATGCACAATGTCGGCACTAGTACAGTGTATATGCACATTTCGCAGCAATGCAGGCTGCTATTCTCCCATGGAGACGATCGTAGAGATGCTGGATGTAGTCCTGTGGAACGGCTTGCCATGCCATTTCCACCTGGCGCCTCAGTTGGACCAGCGTTCCTGCTGGACGTGCAGACCGCGTGACACGACGCTTCATCCAGTCCCAAACATGCTCAATGGGGGACGGATCCGGAGATCTTGCTGGCCAGGGTAGTTGACTTACACCTTCTAGAGCACGTTGGGTGGCACGGGATACATGCGGACGTGCATTGTCCTGTTGGAACAGCAAGTTCCCTTGCCGGTCTAGGAATGGTAGAACGATGGGTTCGATGACGGTTTGGATGTACCGTGCACTATTCAGTGTCCCCTCGACGATCACCAGAGGTGTACGGCCAATGTAGGAGATCGCTCCCCACACCATGATGCCGGGTGTTGGCCCTGTGTGCCTCGGTCGTATGCAGTCCTGATTGTGGCGCTCACCTGCACGGCGCCAAACACGCATACGACCATCATTGGCACCAAGGCAGAAGCGACTCTCATCGCTGAAGACGACACGTCTCCATTCGTCCCTCCATTCACGCCTGTCGCGACACCACTGGAGGCGGGCTGCACGATGTTGGGGCGTGAGGGGAAGACGGCCTAACGGTGTGCGGGACCGTAGCCCAGCTTCATGGAGACGGTTGCGAATGGTCCTCGCCGATACCCCAGGAGCAACAGTGTCCCTAATTTGCTGGGAAGTGGCGGTGCGGTCCCCTACGGCACTGCGTAGGATCCTACGGTCTTGGCGTGCATCCGTGCGTCGCTGCGGTCCGGTCCCTGGTCGACGGGCACGTGCACCTTCCGCCGACCACTGGCGACAACATCGATGTACTGTGGAGACCTCACGCCCCACGTGTTGAGCAATTCGGCGGTACGTCCACCCGGCCTCCCGCATGCCCACTATACGCCCTCGCTCAAAGTCCGTCAACTGCACATACGGTTCACGTCCACGCTGTCGCGGCATGCTACCAGTGTTAAAGACTGCGATGGAGCTCCGTATGCCACGGCAAACTGGCTGACACTGACGGCGGCGGTGCACAAATGCTGCGCAGCTAGCGCCATTCGATGGCCAACACCGCGGTTCCTGGCGTGTCCGCTGTACCGTGCGTGTGATCATTGCTTGTACAGCCCTCTCGCATTGTCCGGAGCAAGTATGGTGGGTCTAACAGACCGGTGTCAATGTGTTCTTTTTTCCATTTCCAGGAGGGTAGAATGGGATTAATTATTGATATGATCCAGGCGTTGTTCACGTGAATAAGATATTGAATAAAGTAAAGAGTGCGTGAACACTGTGCATTAGTGCAGCTTGCAGCAACTTTCCAGAAAACAAGATCGATTCCAAAGCATTTGTTTTAAATAAAAAAGGGACACAAATTATTGGACCTGTGCGCATGGAAATGCTAAGGATGGGTTAACGAGGAAAACTACAAGGTAAGTGGCGTAGGTAACGCAGACGTAACATCGGTACACTGGATAAGATTGTAGGCAACATTATTTATTCCTTAAAACATTGATGTAATGCATCTACAGAATTGCTGTTGGCTGGTAACTAAGTACACACAGACTCGTGTGCGCACGTGGTTCGCGGAGACACAATTTCTACTTACCGTGGCCTAATGTTTGTAACATCAAACCACGCAGTGGCCAACAATTAACATTTTACAGATAACACATTTGAATAGATAAATGATAATGGCAGAGGGCCAACAAACTCTAATATTAAACCATGTGGATGGTTTCCACGGGACATGAAGTAATGAGGCAAAGAAAATACACAAAGAAACAAAAATTACCAAGATTCGGAAAAGATTAGAAAGTATACACGCGCAGTTGCAGGCACACAAACATTCACACTGAACCGAGGGCGCTTCAACATATGCAACGTCTTTGTGGTATATTCCTCTTAGGATCGAAGTCAAGTCTGCATTAGGAATCGAACTGAAAGTCTGCAAAAGCCTTGCATTCCTTGCTGCGACCCAGCAAATCAATCTTTTTAAGATGAAATGCGAGATCAAAAGCTAAAAGCTCCCCGCTTGCTATGAGACAACGCGCCACGCGGTTAAGTCAACTCACCCTTCTTCGAAGAGACTTCGGCTGTAGACCCTCTGCGAGCTGGAAGCAGACTGACCGTCTCACAAACTCCAACGTCTCCCACGCAGCCCCGTGGCGAGGAAAACCCAGGGAGATGAGACTTCCGCCAACAACTTAACACCGGTAACTTTCCCACAAGGGGAGCAAATCTCTTTGCCTACCTGAAAACCACAAGGGTAGGCCACTCTGTACGACCACCGCTGATACTCTGCAGCACACTAAACCACTGCATAGCAAAACGAAACACACCCACATTCATTCACTCACGCGTGCCAGAGAGCTCTGTATCACTGGAAGGCAAATAAAATGATGCGTATTGAATTTAATCATTGTTTCTGTTCGACCCCTTCACATAAATTAAATTGTAAGCTTTTCACCTATATCCAAGAAGGTATTAGAAATCAGATCTAAATCATAATCAACATACTAATCCAGTTAAGCAGTGTTAGAGTGAAATTTTTGCACAAATTCCCGCTTAAAAAACTGTGCCTAGGGCCGTTATTTTCGCATTATCCATTTAACTTTGCGCCCATACATTTAGAGGTTGGTTCGTAAAGACCTCCCCTGCCCACAATTGGTTAAGGGAAGTTCTACATGACGGGGTTTTGCAACATGTACGAAGTTACAGTGAGATACGATTATGTCTTCTAGTTCACCTACTTTTTTTTGTCAGGCAGTGTACATGGACCTTTTGGATGGCTGTACGACAGTGTTCACACAGCAACAAATTTTAAAAGTCTGTCATAGTTGAATCTTAGTATTTCTTATATTGCAATTCTCGACACGTATCTATAACCAGAGAATCACAAACACATTACTGACCGTCCAATACCACTGGACGCATTTTGTTTGGAACAGAAGATGAGCCTGTTGGGGTGGTTATTCCATAGATTATGTGCCGTCATACTGTGTCGTGTTAGCCATTGAATAACAGCAACTTCAGTCGTTATGTTAAGCAATTAGTTGCTCTGAAAAGGACACGATTTACTTCCCAGTCCTTGTCCAGTCTTAGCCTGTGTTGTTTCTCTGATGATCTTGTCATCAACCACACTTGAACCTCAATCTTACTTTTGTTGGAGTACAGTATGTGGCAATACTATAGTCTCTGCTCGGTGAGTTGATTTGTTTTACGCCTCTGCTTTCGTGGAAGGTAACTGCGTTGATTATGCGACATTCTTTAACAGGGCTATGTCGAGTGCTTCCGACAATGTACAGTAGTTAAGCTAGAAATGCGTAACACATCAGCGTAGTAAGCAGTTGTTAAGGGTCTCCAAAGGCACACTGCGTCCCCAGCAAGGGTACAACATCAGATTGTCCTGGTCCTGTGTATTTTCACTGTCGCACTGAACGTTGTCCCTAGTTGACAAAACCCCCATTATTACTACCGTCCTCTGTTGAAAGAGTGCATAGGAGCAGCCCTCTATCCTGTGCATGCCTACTGATGTCAGCAGAGAACCTCTACATTACTACCACAACCCACATTCCTTGAACTTGCCTACCTTAGTCAAGTCTTCGTCTTCCTGCATTACCCAACCAGCTGTTCCATGAAGCCTTAGATTGTGTAACATCAAGCGATCCATTCTTTCAGTCAAAATGTAACATAAATTAAAGAGATGCAGTGTCGTCGTCAAACCTCAAAGTATTAACTGCTTTTCCCTGAACTTTATTTCCCTTTCCGAATTTCTCTTTGGTTTTCCTTACCGTTTGCTCAAAGTAAAACCTATAGGCTACAACCCTGTCACATTCCTTACTGACCTGTTGCTTCCCTTTCGTGTCCTTCAGCCCGTATGCCTGTATTCTGGTTTCTGCACAAGTTGTAAATAACCTGTCACTCCCTATATTTTGTTCCTGCTATTTTCATCGTTTCAAGAGCACACCATAGTCAACATTGTCAAAAGCTCAAGGTTTGCTTTCTTTCAACCACGTTCTAAGATAAGTTGTAGGGGCAAAAAGGCCTCGGATGTTATTGTATTTCTCCGGAACCCAAATACATCTTGTCCGCCGCTAATTGCTACCTGTATTTACATTCTTCTGTAAGCAATTCGTTTAATATTTTACAACCATGACTTGTTTTAAGACTAACAGTTTGGTAATATTTATATCTGTCAGCATCAGCTTTCTTTGGAATTGAGATTATCATGATTTTCTTGAAGTGTGAGTGTATTTCGCCAGTCTCATACATCTTGAATATCATAAGGAATAGTTTTATGATAGTTGGTTTATCCAAGGCTCCCAACAATTCTGAGGGGATTCCAACTACTCGCGGTGCGTCGTCTCAGCTTAAGTCTTTCAGTACTTCCTCAAATTCTTCTCGCAGTCTTACTGCATTCTCTTATCTTCATGTTCTTTTTCTTCCGTTTCCATAATATTATTGCGAAGTATGTTTCCTTTCTTGGATATATATTCCTTCAACTTCCTAGTCTTCACTTGTTTGCTTAGTGCTGAACGTTTCGTCTTAAATCTTGTAAGTCATACAGTTACTTCTATTTCCCCCAAAGGTTTCTTTAAATCTGCTGTAGATGGCACTCAACTGTCCTAAGGTCATGCCAATTTTAACGGCTTTGCATTTCTCGTGCAGCCATTACTGCTTTGCCATTTTGCATTTTCACTCTGCCTCATCTTTTACACCTGTGTATTCTCCTTCCGTACTTCATTTGTTGCCATTTATATGTTTTCTTTCGTCATCAACTGATTAAATTAATCGTGTGTTGTCCAAGGGTTTCTAATGGGTAAATGTGTTTCTGCTTACTTGATCATATGCTGTTTCAACTATTACTTCTCTCAAAGCTACCCATTTGTCTTCTGTAGTATTCCTTTCCCCTATTACAGTCAATCGTTGCCTAAAGCTTCGTTTTAAATACTCAGTAAGTATTGGTTCTTCCATGTTATCGATAAGCCATGTTCTTAATTTCTTACGTTTCCGCCTTTTTTTCCGTTGTTGTCTGCAGCCTGCAACCAATAAATTGTGATCAGAGTCTACATCTACCTCTGGAAATGTTTTGTTTTTTAAAACTAGCTTCGAAATTTTTCTGTCACCATTATGAAACCTGTTTAAAACCTTCCTCTGTTCCAGGTCTCTTCCTTATTTTCATATTGCATTCCACTCCTGTATTATAATTACATTTTCGTCTCCCGCTATGAATTATTTTGTCTCATCACACTTTTTTCCTATCTCATTATCATTAGCGGAGCCAGCAGGAACATAGCACTGTACTGTTGAGGCTAGTCTTAGCTTTAAATTGTACTTCACAACGACAGTGCGTTTATAATGCTGTTCGGATCAGTTCAGACGCATTTCTCTTTTTTATTCATTACTAGACCTACACATGAATTAACCTCTTTAATTTTGTGTTAATAGTCCTGTAGTAACCTAACCAGACATCCTACTCCTCCTATCATCACACTACAATAAGTCCTACTGTGTCCAGCTTCCATTTATCCATTTCTCTTTTCAAGTTTTCTGACCTGTCTACGGGACTTAGGGACCTAACATTTCACCCTCCTACCCGTAGCACAACTGATTAGTTTTTTTGGTGTCGAAACCCTTCTGGGACTGGGTCTTCCTTAGTTGGGGCATCAGATCTACCCAATTCTCTACAGCATATGGTAATTTGGACAGGCTGTGGTGACTCTCACAAGATATTGCACATTGTGTAGCTTTTGCGTGACCTGTGTTTTGGTACTAGTGAGTATCCTTGAAATGAATGACCAGGTCCTTTCTCTTGTTTGGTCCTCTGTACTATATAACTTCTTGAGGTGGATTGACTCTTCCACGACATAGGTCCTCATCAGGAAACATTCAGAGGACATTAATTCGATGTGTTGTCAGTGATACCCCCGATAGCAGGATGACAGAGGACTTTCATCTGTTTGGTCCTGTCTCTATACCTGGTAATTTGGGCAGATTTGTGTGACTCATTTCGGATACGGATTCTCGATAAGAAACTTTTATAGGGCCTTAGATGTCTTGGCAGTGGTGTGTGATAGTGAAGCTAATGAATGGGATCTTTCTCTTGTTCTGTGTTTGCTACTCTCCTCCAATATGAGGTGAACCCATCCACAATAGTGGAAATTTTTGTGCCCTAACGTTGGCTCGAAGGGTTTAAGACGTCTTGTCTCAATTATTGCAACATATAAATGTTACGTTTGTGCTGCGCGGCCACTGTGGTGTGGCACACACGCAAATACACGCAAGCCAGCTATGATTTTGTGAGCTTGTGTTCCATATTTCATCCCAAGTGTTTTGATGTCAATCATGTGTCAAGATCGTCTCCTTTCCATTTGATAAAGAGAGTTTTTGATCATTTTCTTGTTTTTCACAAAGATATCCCACTGTGTACTAATTTGGTTTGAGTTAACTGACACAGTGCTATGTTGGCAATTCCTTTAAACTGTTTGTCACCTTCTCTTTAACCTCTGCGAAAGACCGCACGGTAAAACGTCTACCTAAGTTAACTACCTGCCATTGTTTTATGTGGATTATCCGTATATATGTATGTGTAACACAAGAATCGTACCAGTTTACGATGCAGTGCTTTTGCACTCCGAGGACACATACACTCCTGGAAATTGAAAAAAGAACACCGTGAATTATTGTCCCAGGAAGGGGAAACTTTATTGACACATTCCTGGGGTCAGATACATCACATGATCACACTGACAGAACCACAGGCACATAGACACAGGCAACAGAGCATGCACAATGTCGGCACTAGTACAGTGTATATCCACCTGTCGCAGCAATGCAGGCTGCTATTCTCCCATGGAGACGATCGTAGAGATGCTGGATGTAGTCCTGCGGAACTGCTTGCCATGCCATTTCCACCTGGCGCCTCAGTTGGACCAGCGTTCGTGCTGGACGTGCAGACCGCGTGAGACGACGCTTCGTCCAGTCCCAAACATGCTCAATGGGGGACAGATCCGGAGATCTTGCTGGCCACGGTAGTTGACTTACACCTTCTAGAGCACGTTGGGTGGCACGGGATACATGCGGACGTGCATTGTCCTGTTGGAACAGCAAGTTCCCTTGCCGGTCTAGGAATGGTAGAACGATGGGTTCGATGACGGTTTGGATGTACCGTGCACTATTCAGTGTCCCCTCGACGATCACGAGAGGTGTACGGCCAGTGTAGGAGATCGCTCCCCACACCATGATGCCGGGTGTTAGCCCTGTGTGCTTCGGTCGTATGCAGTCCTGATTGTGGCGCTCACCTGCACGGCACCAAACACGCATACGACCATCATTGGCACCAATGCAGAAGCGACTCTCATCGCTGAAGACGACACGTCTCCATTCGTCCCTCCATTCACGCCTGTCGCGACACCACGGAAGACGGCCTAACGGTGTGCGGGACCGTAGCCCAGCTTCATGGAGACGGTTGCGAATGGTCCTCGCCGATACCCCAGGAGCAACAGTGTCCCTAATTTGCTGGGAAGTGGCGGTGCGGTCCCCTACGGCACTGCGTAGGATCCTACGGTCTTGGCGTGCATCCGTGCGTCGCTGCGCTCCGGTCCCAGGTCGACGGGCACGTGCACCTTCCGCCGACCACTGGCGACAACATCGATGTACTGTGGAGACCTCACGCCCCACGTGTTGAGCAATTCGGCGGTACGTCCACCCGGCCTCCCGCATGCCCACTATACGCCCTCGGTCAAAGTCCGTCAACTGCACATACGGTTCACGTCCACGCTGTCGCGGCATGCTACCAGTGTTAAAAACTGCGATGGAGCTCCGTATGCCACGGCAAACTGGCTGACACCGACGGCGGCGGTGCACAAATGCTGCGCAGCTAGCGCCATTCGACGGCCAACACCGCGGTTCCTGGTGTGTCCGCTGTGCCGTGTGTGTGATCATTGCTTGTACAGCCCTCTCGCAGTGTCCGGAGCAAGTATGGTGGGTCTGACACACCGGTGTCAATGTGTTCTTTTTTCCATTTCCAGGAGTGTATGTGGTGAACTGCCTTTTAGCTAGCAAGCAGACTGACGATGACTATTCCTGACATCGTGGTGCCACGATCTGCTGTTGACTACTGCTACCAACTGTCTGACTGCTTTACATGTCTGCAACTTAAAGGCCTCTATTCGCTGCTATCTCGATACTACTGCACGAAGGAAATGATCAGTAGGTCGAAGGGTTGAGCCGTCAGTTAGCTCCTAGTTACGCATTAAAGATGTCCATCAGGCATTGCCTTTAACTGAATAATTTTTCGCCACCAGTTTCCCGTAGTGACCTTTGAATAAAACCATGATGTACGTCTGTTGCATCATAATGTAATGGCCTCGAGTAGCAGATCCTGTTTCCCTATCTGTATTTCAAATTTGACTGTTTGCAATAGGCCTTTTCCTTGCCGCTGTGGTAACACCGGTTCCTGTCAGATCACCAAAGTTAAGCGCTGTCGGGCAGGGCTAGCATTTGAATGGGTGACCATCAAGTCTGCCGAGCGCTTTTCGCAAACGAGGTGCGCTCAGCCCCTATGAAGCAAATCGAGGAGCTGCTTGATTGAGAAGTAACGACTCCAGTCTCGTAAACCGACATACGGCCGCGAGAGCGGTGTGCTGATCACATCGTCCAGTGACGCCTGTCGACTAAGGATGACACGGTGGCCGGTCGGTCCCGTTGGGCCTTCATGGCCTGTTCGACCGGAGTTTTTAATAGGCCTTCCCATTGACAGCTGACCTATGAATCAGTTGATCTTAATTTGACTGATGTCAGGATGCTTCTGCAATTTCAGGTAATTGTAACCTTTCTGTACAGATGTTACCTATAATGACTGAAGAATATGAGAGCATAGGTTACATAACCCAGGGATTGTTGTTGCAAATACGTTCTTACTGAAGATTTAACAAAGATTAGGATGGTCTCAGCAGAAGTTAACAAAATGGACACTTTACTGGAATTTGCAGGATTGCTGCGAGGTCCCCTGAATCGCATAACAGTTTATCGCAATAAAATATTTTTCTGAAGGTATGTGTTCTGCAGCATCTTATTATGCAAGTGCCTGACTTTCAATAACATCCAATAATGATACTCAGCGAGAGGCCTTCAGTAAGCTCACTGACCACGAAGTTATCAGTTGACATCGTTTTCATCTAAGATAAGTTTCCTTAGAGTAAACAAAATCGCTCATAGCTAGACCATTTTAAATGTGTGTTGCAACTAAAACAATGTTTAGTAGTGAATATTATCCGTAAAGTTCTGACTGTAGACAATTTAAGCTGTGAAACCAAGTTGACGAATACCGAATTGTATGCAAATTTCAAACGATGATAGTACTGTGCAGCTCTTTATTCGTTAAGCAGAAGAAATACGTAGTACTAAATTTCTTTAGACGGCTGTTACTTCAAAACTGCAATGAAACTGTCTGAAGGAGGTTAGAGTAGTGCTTCACAACTCGGCTTATATTAAGGAGTGTACAGCACTCGCTTTTAGTCTCACGGTGGGTTCTAGGCTTGTTTATTTTCTATAACTCTAGGATTTACCAAATGGTTCAAATGGCTCTGAGCACTATGGGACTTAACATCTGAGGCCATCAGCCCCCTAGAACTTAGAACTACTTAAACCTAACTAACCTAAGGACATCACACACATCCATGCCCGAGGCAGGATTCGAACCTGCGACCGCAGCGTTCGCTCGGTTCCAGACAAGTGCCTAGAACCGCTCGGCCACACCGGCCGGCTTAGGATTTATCATTACTATTTTACGTCTTGCGTTCAGTACTGCTCATGTATATGTGGCACTACGTGATTGCTGAACCGGTAGACCAACGTCAAAGGTCAGTACAGAGACTGTACAAAGACGCAGCATAGCACAGCATTCTTTCAATAACGAGCCAAGAAGCGTGGGAGGACGACTTTGAGACTAACTTCTCGTCTACCTGCTCCGAGCCACTTGCAAATCTTGCTCAACCGCTTCTAGCTTGGAATTAGCATTTGTAATTAGCATCTGCCACTACTTGATTTTTCTAGCTAGAATCAGCTACAGGCAAGCCGTCTGGCCTCTACATTTGCTATACGAAATATCAGTGTTCCTTTCGCAAATGTTATAACTTGTGCCACCCACCCCCAGTTGCTCAAGATCCTTCGACTCGGTTCAACTACACCTTTCCGGTCCCAACGTAAACAGCATCACTACAATAAACGATAACTTTGTTATAGTGTTGACCTTCAATTACCCTTGACACAACCAGTTCTTCCTGTACAACAGGAGCTGAGATTCGTGATCCGCAAAACAACTTTAGGCAAAACGGATGTATGGTTCTTCCGACTAAATTTCTACCGTTTACTTATTCCATGCTACCTCATTTTGGCTAGCGCTCCAAGTGCAACGCACCAGAATTTTTTTCTTTTTCTTTTTTAAATGTATAAAATCATATCACCTGTGCATTCCACAGTAACGCCTGTGAAACCTGTGGCACTCGAAAGTAGTGATCCTAATAAATCCAACTACAACGGTGTGCAGAAAAATGTGTCAACAATAACTGATTATGATTACAGAGAAGCCACCCATATTAGCCCAGCAGCACTGTCTCAGGGGAAAATGGGAAAAGCCCTGGCCTTGGCGAGGCAATGCGGATCCTGAGGTTGTAGAATAAAATGTATCGTAAATTTGTCGAAATACGGAAGATGTGTATTTGTTATGGATGTTGACTGCTCAGTATTGGTGATTTATTTGAGAATGATAATCCTGGAACCGTGTATCATGCTGCGAGAACAAGAACAAACGCGTCAGGACGGTTACGGGGCAAATGACGTCTACTGAACAATTATTCGTTTGAAAATTTGAAGATTTAATGCGAGAGAAAGAGAGAGAGGGGGGGGGGGGGGGAATACAGTCAGTCTGACTAAATATCACAAGCGTAGATACCTATTGTTCGGAAATCGTACCGCCAAATCTTCAAACAAACGCGTCGCGATCGGACACGCGTAAGCTCGTAAAAATAACCTGTTACGCCACTAGAACGGATTAATGCCAATTGCTAGAAATGTGTCACTCGCCTGAAGTGACGACAGCCTATTAGGTCAGTGGATTTCATGTGTTTGTGCTTCAGACATTTTACCTGAGTCATCAGTTTGTTATCAATAGACCTCAGAATATTTCAGCTGAGTACGTGGCTGAAGGAACATGAATGATTGCAACGATCATTAGATGTACCAGCTGAAAAATGCCCTGGTCGGAGCACAAAAAAGGCGAATACTCTGCTCTTTAAAGACAAAAAGTGGGGAATCGCTGCCTCAACCCTCATTGCACGTACTTCAGCAAAAAATTTGAGATGCGATCGTATTTGCGCTCTTTTAACAAGTGACATTCAAAATTCGTTTTCCCTTGTCTCTCGCTGTAGCGAGATCTTCATCCTCAACATCTCCCTCTCACTGCCACTGTCTTTGTATGGGGTGACAGTTATTGAACTATATGAAATAAAATTGCCATAACTCCTGAACGGTTTGGGCTGGGACGTACAAACTTCACGGTTGGCTGTGGGGCTTGTTGGGAATTAGTATGCGCATTATGGTTTGGTTTAGCGACGAAGCCCACTTTCATTTCGGTGGGTTCGTCAATAAGCAAAACTGGCGCATTTGGAGGACTGAGAATCTGCATTTCGCGACGACATTGTGGTGTTCAATGTCCAGTCACTGAATAATAGATGCTATAATCCTTGATGGCACGGTTACTACCGAACTATATGTAAAGATTTCGGAATATGATTTCATCCCCATTATCCACAGTGACCCTGATTTCGACAAGCTGTGGTTCATGCAAGACGGAGTTCGATCCCTTTGAAGCAGGAGAGTGTTTGATGTCCTGGAGAAGGCATTCTGGCTCTGGGATACCCAGAGGACACTAGCATAGGCCTCGACTGGCTGCCATATTTTCGGGACCTGAACATATGCGACTTCTTTATGTGGGACTATATTGAAGACAAGGAGTAGAACAATAACCCCAAAATCATTGTTGAGCTGATGGCAGCCATTCCGGAGGTCATCGACAGCATTGATATTCCGACACTTCGGCGGGTCATGCAGAATATCGCTATTCGTTTGCGTATTTCACTTCAGGCATCATTGTCTCCTCTTCACACATATCCTTGAGGATCGTTTGGTCGCGGGTTTGGCCACTAGACCAGGGAACTAAGACGTAGCTTACAGAATGGGGGTAAGCGGGCGAATGTCTTCGTTTAAAGTTCGCCTGTCTATGGAGTCCAGACACAACGCATTCCCCCTTCCACCAAGCCTATGTATGATCTCCACTCATCTCCCTTTTTCCATTTTCATGTGTCCTCTCTCTTTGACCCTCACTGCTGCTATCTTTGCCCATCTCTCTTTCCCTTTTACTTCCACTGCTCGTCGCTGGCCACCAATATCTCCCCTCTCTTTGGCTCCCACTGACATTGTCTTCGCCGGCCGCTGTGGCGGAACTTTTCTAGGCGCTTCAGTCCAGAACCACGCGCCTGCTACGGTCGCAGGTTCGAATCCTGCCTCGGGCATGGATGTGTGTGATGTCCTTAGGTTAGTTATGTTTAAGTAGATCTAAGTCTAGGGGACTGATGACCTCAGATGTTAAGTCCCATAGTGCTTAGAGCCATTTGAACCATTTTTGACATTGTCTTCTTCCATCTCCTTTTCTCTTTCACTATAACTTTCTCCCTCCTCCTAGCACTGTTTCCTCTCTCTTTCTCTCTCACTGGCACTGTTTCTTCTCTCTTCCACTGTCACTGTCACTCTGCTGCTCCCTTTCAGCACAAAAAGAGCGAATATATTCGCATGCCAAAAAATTTTTGATAAGGAATGAGTACTTGGGCAGCTGGTTTCCCACTTTTCTGTCAGATTCTGTTGAAGAGGGGCAGATTCGTTTCTTGTGCTCCACCAGAAGCATTTTTCATTAGGTCCCCTTATTTTCCATGTTGCATCAAGGCATGCTGCTTGCATGAAACGAATTCAACAGGGCAGTAAATCTTTGACAGTTTATTTACATACTTCAACACATTTACATACTTTGACACATATAAACAACAAAGAAATATGCAAAATTCAAGATTAACACAAGGTCGTCTCCCATCCAATGCAAGTTCACTTTACATTTCTTCACATAAAAATGCTGAGTATTTTTAGGCTACACCTACAGTATACCAAAAGATGCGCTGTTTGATCTTACAAACGAAGAATTTCAAATGCTGAAATAAGTTTCTTAGGTGTCACCTGGTGCCACAATGGAATAATTTCCAGATCAAGACAGCCTGAATGGGCGGGGAGTTCCCCATTGTCCAGAGACAGTGCGTCATAAGGTATTGTTTGTGCAAAAATGGCTATGACTTCAAAGCCCTTGCCATGTGTTCACTACATAAGTTTAACTACGTTTACGCCTGATACCGGATGTTATGTGTGTAATTTACGTGCAATAGCACGGTAACTTGGAATCGGTCAATCTCGGTAACGGATAATAATATCTAAAATTGTTTCAACTTTCACGAGTATAATGTCTTTTCTGGAGACTAGAAATCTACTCTGTAGGAATCAGCATGGGTTCCGAAAAAGACGATCGTGTGAAACCCAGCTCACGCTATTCGTCCACGAGACTCAGAGGGCCTTAGACACGGGTTCACAGGTAGATGCCGTGTTTCTTGACTTCCGCAAGGCGTTTGACACAGTTCCCCACAGTCGTTTAATGAACAAAGTAAGAGCATACGGACTATCAGATCAATTGTGTGATTGGATTGAGGAGTTCCTAGATAACAGAACACAGCATATCATTCTCAATGGAGAGAAGTCTTCCGAAGTAAGAGTGATTTCAGGTGTGCTGTGGTGTATCGAGAGGTTGCAACAATGGAAAATTGTACTGAAATGCAGGAGGATCTGCAGCGAATTGACGCGTGGTGCACGGAATGGCAATTGAATCTCAATGTAGACAAGTGTAATGTTATGTGAATACATAGAAAGATAGGTCCCTTATCATTTAGCTACAAAATAGCAGGTCAGCAACTGGAAGCAGTTAATTCCATAAATTATATGGGAGTACTCATTAGGAGTGATTTAAAATGGAATGATCATATAAAGTTGATCGTCGGTAAAGCAGATGCCAGACTGAGATTCATTGGAAGAATCCTAAGGAAATGCAATCCGACAACAAAGGAAGTAGGTTACAGTACGCTTGTTCGCCCAATGCTTGAATACTGCTCAGCAGTGTGGGATCCGCACCAGGTAGGGTTGATAGAAGAGATAGAGAAGATCCAACGGAGAGCAGCGCGCTTCGTTACAGGATCATTTAGTAATTGCGAAAGCGTTACGGAGATGATAGACAAACTCCAGTGGAAGACTCTGCAGGAGAGACGCTCAGTAGCTCGGTACGGGCTTTTGTTAAAGTTTCGAGAACATACCTTCACCGAAGAGTCAAACAGTATATTGCTCCCTCCTACGTATATCTCGCGAAGAGACCATGAGGATAAAATCAGAGAGATTAGAGCCCACACAGAAGCATACCGACAATCCTTCTTTCCACGTACAATACGAGACTGGAATAGAAGGGAGAACCGATAGAGGTACTCAGGGTACCCTCCGCCACACACCGTCAGGTGGCTTGCGAAGTATGGATGTAGATGTAGATGTAGATCATTATCTTGAAAACTTATGGTAAAAATGTCGACAATTTCCATGAATATAAATTACAGAAGTGACGATCCCCACAAACGTTACTTTTGATTCCCAAAGATCATGGTTTTTGGAGTCATCTCAGGAACCGCGCGTGAACAAATTGTGCTCTTATAGCCAGCTAAGTCCCATCCCTAGACCAATGCTAATGGAGGAGAAATGACCGATTTGCTCAATTTGCCTGGACTGGAGGAAATGTAGCCTTTAAATTGTGACCCCGTACTGTAGGATAGGTACAGTATGCCTGCTCTTGCCCCGGCCGCTGTGGCCGAGAGGTTCTAGGTACTTCAGTCCGGAACCGCGCCACTGTACGGTCGGATGTGTGTGATGTCCCTAGGTTAGTTACGTTTAAGTAGTTCTAAGTTCTAGGGGACGGAGGACCGCCAATGTTAAGGCCGGTAGTTAAAATTTGAAACAGTCTTCATTGCATTCTTGTTAAAATATTCTTTTTATTGGATTAAGTGACCGGTTTCGATTCTTCCATAGAGTCATCTTCAGACTCTGAAAAGATATATTGCCAAAATAGCATAGACATTATAATAAGCATATGAAATAATATATAAAAATAAGATAAATAGCAATAAATTATACTCGGAGCGGTGAATGGACACTGATAGATGAGTTCCGTCGACCCTAGACGCTCGCGTAACTGCTGACCGTGCATGGAGAGAACGGGTATTAATAGGGCTGGTCACATTCACCGTTCTGAGTATGACATCATAAGTAACCAATCAGAAAACACGTTCATGATTAGATAACTTAATATATAACTATGATGGAACAGTTATAGTTGGAATGCATCGTAAAGTCAATTATTGATCATTATTCGTCAATGAATATAAATTACACAATTAAAATGGTTCATTGGTATGAAATAAGTCTTAGGGTATGCTGCCCTCTAAACTCAGAATTGCAAAATCTGAACCAAAGATTGTCGTTGCCCCAGCGTTTACTTGGATAATCGAGGGTTACCATGGAAATGGCGTCCTGTTCCGCTGTAGAAGTTAGTGGTGCTGTCAAAGATCTTACTAGGGGGAGATAAGTCGTATATTACGGTTATGTGATGCCATAGAAATACGGTTAATTTTGCTCTCTTCTGATGTCAGCGCCATGGAAAATAACTGTCCTATGGCGGAATCATACCAACATTTTTGTAATAACAGCGGAACGATGTTACTACAGTGCATCGATAGTTGCCGTGGAAACGGTATCCTAGCTCGGTGAGGCAGGCATCAGATGATCAGAGGTTAATGTGTACTGCGAAAGATACCTCAAGGGTTGACAATTCGACCTCGGAAACAGTGTTTGCATAGCTATGTCAGCAGACGCTAAGGAAATAGCGTCTTATTCTAAGTGCGGCAATCTATGGTGCTGTAACAAGTTATAATGGGCGGATTTTGACGCATTTATTATGTTATCATAGTATACGTCATTATGACAAAATTATACGTCATAAAAGGATAAAATTACAGGTTTATAATCAGCTTAAAATTACGTTTGCTTCTAAAATCTGTTCACAAGAAATTGTCTACGTCAGGTTGGACATAGTATGGGTTCTAATATTGGCAGCACGATGCTAATGAAAGTGTATGGTGATTGGTGGGAACCAGGTTCCTGATACAGCTATGGGAAAGTACAAAGCGGACATAAAAAATAAGCGACGACTAGCATCCTTTGATGGAAAAATATGGATGCCAATAAAAATAAGAAAAATGTGAAGTGACAGTTTACATGTTGTTGGGTTGTGGTTTTTAAAATAAGAGCCGCTATAAAAATGAGATACACATAGTTAAAAAACGTAGTTGCAAAATACTAATGATAAAACAATCGCCAGCATAATATAAAAATATATACGAAAACGAAAGAGCAGTTCTTTATAAGAGGTCTTCAAAAAGTTCATAAAAATGTCTATACTATTTTGGCAATATATCTTTACAGAGTCTGAAGATGAATCTATGAAAGAGTCGAAACTGGTTGCTCTCTCCAATAAAAAATATTTTAACAATATTGCGATCAAGACTGTTTTAAATTTTAATTTTAACCACTTATAAGATCGCTGAATATGTTTTCAAAAATTTCAAAAATCTTAAGTTCCGAAGTGCTCAGATCCATTTGAGCCTGTTCTTGCGATTGTTGTACAAAAGGTCGTTAGGCCAACCTCTGCCCCCCCCCCCCCCAAAAAAAAAGGTTCAAATGGCTCTGAGCACTACGCGACTTAACTTCTGAGGTCATCAGTCGCCTAGAACTTAGAACTAATTAAACCTAACTTACCTAAGGACATCACACACATGCGTGCCCGAGGCAGGATTCGAACCTGCTACCGGAGCGGTCGCTCGGCTCGAGACTGTAGCGCTTAGAACGGCACGGCCACCCCGGTCGGTTCTGCCCAAAACACTTGACCCCTTTGCTCTGTGGTCAATAGCACCTCCTGAAAAATAGTATTTTTCCACGCGGCTTTTGAAACACATTGCTGCCGTGCATTGTCACCAACTAATTATGAACAATGCAGTCTAAAATTTAAAGTGCTGATTATTAGAATATATTTGGACCTAGTCAGATAAACTTGGATCTCGTTGTGCGAGTGTCTCCTCAGTCTCTCAAATGACAAAGATTGCAGGATTTGCGCTTTTAGCTAACATTGGGAGCAGCAAGAAGGCGCCGCCCACGGGTAAGCACTTGCGTGCGGTTTACGCACGTGGTCGTAAAACATTTAATCGTCGCCCCTGTGTTTATGTGAACTGTGCACTATTCGAATTGAAAGTTCAATTTACTTTTATGTTGTTTTATTCCCCAGGCGTCTTACATGACGACAGTGATTTCTTTGGTAAAGAAGTGCTAATTTATTACTTTGCAAACTGAATGACTTGGAACGAACAGTGAAGTAAGTTCCGATTGTTATGTTACTTCAGACACACTGCGCGTGACACGGAGCAAGCAGCTTGGACTGCAGCGTTACTACTCGTCTCAGGGCACTCCATAGAACCTACTACATGCTACGTCACCTGTGACGCAGGCGACGTCTAGGAACAATGAGAGCCGTAGTTCAGTGGACAGCCAGTGGACGGCACTGCTCCATGTCAACGTGATGACGCCGGGAGATAATGTGATACCGTGTGAACACAAGCGCCGCAGACCAGATGGCTGCATAATGTAAGTGCAGTACAGCGCAACAGTCTCCCGTACAATTAAAGTACCGGAGCGTAGCTGACTGGTAATGTAGACTTCGATCTGATAATTTCTGGAGATACCAACAGTACTTAATAAATATAGTGACAGCAACTTATTATTTGGTACTATTCCTTTGCACTTGTTACTCAGTAACTTATTTGTCATTTCCCAGTTTTTCCGTAGTAACCCATGCTAATTTGTTAATGCAGTGCTAAATCAGAGTTGAAGCCACTATACAGGGTGTTACAAAAAGGTACGGCCAAACTTTCGGGAAACATTCCTCACACACAAAGAAAGAAAATATGTTATGTAGACATGTGTCCGGAAACGCTTACTTTCCATGTTAGAGCTCATTTTATTACTTCTCTTCAAATCACATTAATCCTGGAATGGAAACACACAGCATCAGAACGTACCAGCGTGACTTCAAACACTTTGTTACTGGAAATGTTCAAAATGTCCTCCGTTAGCGAGGATACATATCCACCCTCCGTCGCATCGAATCCCTGATGCGCTGATGCAGCCCTGGAGAATGGCGTATTGTATCACAGCTGGCCACAATACGAGCACGAAGAGTCTCTACATTTGGTACCGGGGTTGCGTAGACAAGAGCTTTCAAATGCCCCCATAAATGAAAGTCAAGAGGGTGGAGGTCAGGAGAGCGTGGAGGCCATGGAATTGGTCCGCCTCTACCAATCCATCGGTCACCGAATCTGTTCTTGAGAAGCGTACGAACACTTCAACTGAAATGTGCAGGAGCTCCATCGTGCATGAACCACATGTTGTGTCGTACTTGTAAAGACACATGTTCTAGCAGCACAGGTAGAGTATCCCGTATGAAATCATGATAACGTGTTCCATTGAGCGTAGGTGGAAGAACATGGGTCCCAATCAAGACGTCACCAACAATGCCTGCCCAAACGTTCACAGAAAATCTGTGTTGGTGACGTCATTGCACGATTGCATGCGGATTCTCGTCAGCCCACACATGTTGATTGTGAAAATTTACAATTTGATCACGTTGTAATACATACTGACGAAACTAAAATGAGCTCTAACATGGAAATTAAGCGTTTCCGGACACATGTCCACATAACATGTTTTCTTTATTTGTGTGTGCGGAATGCTTCTTGAAAGTTCGCCCGTACCTTTTTGTAACACCCTGTATACTTTTAGAATAAGTTTATTGCTGTGCCAGTTCATTGTATGTGTGTCAGGTGTGATTCTGAGCACTGAATGCAGCATTGACCTGAAAATAGCGTTGCAATGTGATTTATTGTTCTGTTTCGTGTACATTAGAAAAGAGTAGTTTTGACTCAGTTTCCCAATTGTATTTCCTGCTCGTGTAGCGTACTTTAGTTAATGACATCAGACAATGAAGTCAATGTGGGTGCAGTGGTCAGGGAAATAGATATATATTCACAGAGAGAACAATCCGATCGAGAATGAAATTTTCACTCTACAGCGGAGTGTGCACTGTTATGAAACTTCCTGGCAGATTAAAACTGTGTGCCGGACCGAGACTCGAACTCTGGACCTCTGGCACGACTTACGACCCCGTCCTCACAGCTGTACTTTCGCCAGTAAATCGTCTCCTACCTCCCAAATTTCACAGAAGCTCTCCTGGAAAAGTACCCGAGTTAGAGTATCAGTCCGGCACAGGTTGTTTCAATCCTATAAATATGAAAACTGAGCAGGCAGCTGTAAGATGTCGAGAGATGATGGTAGATGGGTACGTACTTGTGAGCAGACAAGGAAGTATATGATTTGACTTTATTGGCGTTCAACGGCGAGGTTATCAGTGCCCTGTAGACAGGAAAAGTTCAGGTGCTGAATAGTTACGTGTCATAGATACACCCAGACAAGAAATGTGTAAGTCTGAATCTGACAAGTTCACGTCATCGTTGGAAATGCTCATGCAGGGATTTACGGAGAATAAGCGAACGTATGGATATTTCGCTAATAAAATGGAACAAAATGATAAACAAGTATACAGGAGTAACAAGTATCTTAATGCAAAGATTGATGAAACGAATAAAGCTATAAAGAAGATGGGTAATCAGAATAACCAAGACAGACGCGTTCACGGCTCGGTTAGATCAACAGGTCAAAGAGTATTCGAAATGTTTTGGACAAGCTGAATATGAAATTGGTGAAGTACGAAAGGAACACAGCGGAAAGTTGCTGTTTATGACGAATACTTGGAGAGCTGGATGGGGAAATTCAGGAGTGTAAACATAGGGTGTAAGCGACTGTACTGAAAGAAGACACACACGACGTGTGGAGCAGGTGCACGAAAGGTAGTCAAGAAACGATCGCTTGTTGGAAATATTAATCAGAAGCTTGGGAAGGGTGAAAATTAAGTACACTCATTGTTGGAAATATTAATCAGAAGTTTGGGAAAGGTGAAAAATTAAGTACAGTCATTGTTGGAAATATTAATCAGAAGGTTGGGAAGGGTGAAAAATTAAGTACAGTCATTATCACGCGGTCTGAGCGGGCAACATAACAAACGACGGAGTCTTCCCCAGTATCTGGAATTTTAGAAAATCTTATCCAAACGTAATATGGCATCTGAGGGACAACTTAGATCAGGTTAAAGATGGTTGAAATGGCTCTGAGCACTATGGGACTCAACTGCTGTGGTCATCAGTCCCCTTGAACTTAGAATTACTTAAACCTAACTAACCTAAGGACATCACACACATCCATGCCCGAGGCAGGATTCGAACCTGCGACCGTAGCAGTCGCACGGTTCCGGACTGTGCGCCTAGAACCGCGAGGCCACCGCGGCCGGCTCAGGTTAAAGGCACGCTACCTAAACTGTGAGATGATCAGCAGAAGTTACACTTCGTTGCATCGAGAATGGAGGGTTAAGGTGGAACCTGGAGCTGAGGATTGGAGAAAAATGCGAGACACATACTGTATTTGAAAAGAAGTCTTTAAGAAAATACTGGTCCGTGTGAAAGCAGAATTACGAGCGAAATATTTTTTACCAAGGCGAGAATTTGATAGCCAATATAAAAAAAACTAAATAAATTTTTCGAAGACTTCTACGAAAGAAACATGTATTCAGACGAACCCATGGAAGTGAAGGCGATTGAGCCTGTGGTTATATGTAAACTGCCGGTAGCTGTTTAGGAAAAGTCGTTGGAGAGCCCCAGTGACGATGTAGAAGTGATAAAGTCAGGTTTGTGACAACTAGCTGCGTTATATGAATGAAAAGGAACTCCGGAATCCGAGTACGATAGAGAACCATGAACCAACGACGAATGAAAAGATGGGACGCGATCGCGTAATGATAGAGTGTATACACATAATAGCCCTCATTGGAATCGAGAGGACGACAGAAGACGTGAAGGAAGTTTTTGAGATGGAGGAGGCTACCACAGACAGCACGTGACTCTGACGGCACGACTCCGCAAAACAGAGTATGTGACAGTAGAAGAGGCAGAGTCGAACGACAAGGAACGGAATGAAAGCAACGAGTCTGACGGGCAGCAGCATGACGTAGGGGAAGGAAACTACACTCCTGGAAATGGAAAAAAGAACACATTGACACCGGTGTGTCAGACCCACCATACTTGCTCCGGACACTGCGAGAGGGCTGTACAAGCAATGATCACACGCACGGCACAGCGGACACACCAGGAACCGCGGTGTTGGCCGTCGAATGGCGCTAGCTGCGCAGCATTTGTGCACCGCCGCCGTCAGTGTCAGCCAGTTTGCCGTGGCATACGGAGCTCCATCGCAGTCTTTAACACTGGTGGCATGCCGCGACAGCATGGACGTGAACCGTATGTGCAGTTGACGGACTTTGAGCGAGGCCGTATAATGGGCATGCGGGAGGCCGGCTGGACGTACCGCCGAATTGCTCAACACGTGGGGCGTGAGGTCTCCACAGTACATCGATGTTGTCGCCAGTGGTCGGCGGAAGGTGCACGTGCCCGTCGACCTGGGACCGGACCGCAGCGACGCACAGATGCACGCCAAGACCGTAGGATCCTACGCAGTGCCATAGGGGACCGCACCGCCACTTCCCAGCAAATTAGGGACACTGTTGTTCCTGGGGTATCGGCGAGGACCATTCGCAACCGTCTCCATGACGCTGGGCTACGGTCCCGCACACCGTTAGGCCGTCTTCCGCTCACGCCCCAACATCGTGCAGCCCGCCTCCAGTGGTGTCGCGACAGGCGTGAATGGAGGGACGAATGGAGACGTGTCGTCTTCAGCGATGAGAGTCGCTTCTGCCTTGGTGCCAATGATGGTCGTATGCGTGTTTGGTGCCGTGCAGGTGAGCGCCACAATCAGGACTGCATACGACCGAGGCACACAGGGCCAACACCCGGCATCAAGGTGTGGGGAGCGATCTCCTACACTGGCTGTACACCTCTGGTGATCGTCGAGGGTACACTGAATAGTGCACGGTACATCCAAACCGTCATCGGACCCATCGTTCTACCATTCCTAGACCGGCAAGGGAACTTGCTGTTCCAACAGGACGATGCACGTCCGCATGTATCCCGTGCCACCCAACGTGCTCTAGAAGGTGTAAGTCAACTACCCTGGCCAGCAAGATCACCGGATCTGTCCCCCATTGAGCATGTTTGGGACTGGATGAAGCGTCGTCTCACGCGGTCTGCACGTCCAGCACGAACGCTGGTCCAACTGAGGCGACAGGTGGAAATGGCATGGCAAGCCGTTTCACAGGACTACATCCAGCATCTCCACGATCGTCTCCATGGGAGAATAGCAGCCTGCATTGCTGCGAAAGGTGGATATACACTATACTAGTGCCGACATTGTGCATGCTCTGTTGCCTGTGTCTATGTGCCTGTGGTTCTGTCAGTGTGATCATGTGATGTATCTGACCCCAGGAATGTGTCAATAAAGTTTCCCCTTCCTGGGACAATGAATTCACGGTGTTCTGATTTCAATTTCCAGGAGTGTAGATCGGATTTATGTTGTGGTCCTGTCAGGAACAGCTGGCATAGAATCAGTGGTTATGTCAATGTGTAAAATAGAAGATACAACTGATCCGACTGACGATTTGATGCGAGAAAATAGTGAAGAGCCTGACGAAACTATGCAGCCTAGTACGAGGTGCATTCAAGTTCTAAGGCCTCCGATTTTTTTTTTCTCTGGACTGGAAAGAGATAGAAACATGCGTTCATTGTCAATACGTCCCAGAAATGGCAGCACCGTACGGCAGATGGAGTTTTAGCGCCAGCGGCGAGAATGATAACTGTTTTAAATACTTAAAATCGCGACGTTTTCCTTACTTGAACAGCGTGCAATCATCCGTTTTCTGAATTTGCGTGGTGTGAAACCAATTGAAATTCATCGACAGTTGAAGGAGACATGTGGTGATGGAGTTATGGATGTGTCGAAAGTGCGTTCGTGGGTGCGACAGTTTAATGAAGGAAGAACATCGTGTGACAACAAACCGAAACAACCTCGGGCTCGCACAAGCCGGTCTGACGACATCATCGAGAAAGTGGAGAGAATTGTTTTGGGGGATCGCCGAATGACTGTTGAAGAGATCGCCTCCAGAGTTGGCATTTCTGTGGGTTCTGTGCACACAATCCTGCATGGCGACCTGAAAATGTGAAAAGTGTCATCCAGGTGGGTGCCACGAATGCTGACGGACGACCACATGGCTGCCCGTGTGGCATGTTGCCAAGCAATGTTGACGCGCAACAACAGCACGAATGGGACTTTCTTTTCGTCGGTTGTGACAATGGATGAGACGTGGATGCCATTTTTCAATCCAGAAACAAAGCGCCAGTCAGCTCAATGGAAGCACACAGATTCACCGCCACCAAAACATTTTCGGGTAACCGCCAGTGCTGAAAAAATGATGGTGTCCATGTTCTGGGACAGCGAGGGTGTAATCCTTACCCATTGCGTTCCAAAGGGCACTACGGTGACAGGTACATCCTACGAAAATGTTTTGAAGAACAAATTCCTTCCTGCACTGCAACAAAAACGTCTGGGAAGGGTTGCGCGTGTGCTGTTTCACCAAGTCAACGCACCAGCACATCGAGCTAAAGTTACGCAACAGGTTCTTCGTGATAACAACTTTGAAGTGATTCCTCATGCTCCCTACTCACCTGACGTGGCTCCTAGTGACTTTTGGCTTTTTCCAACAATGAAAGACACTCTCCGTGGCCGCACATTAACCAGCCGTGCTGCTATTGCCTCAGCGATTTTCCAGTGGTCAAAACAGACTCCTAAGGAAGCCTTCGCCGCTGCCATGGAATCATGGCGTCAGCGCTGTTAAAAATGTGTACTTCTGCAGGGCGATTACGTCAAGAAGTAATGCCAGTTTCATCGATTTCGGGTGAGTAGTTAATTAGAAAAAAATCAGAGGCCTTAGAACTTGAATGCACCTCGTAGAAGAGGATGTATTTGGAACTTGGACAGATGGTTTGGTCGTCTCAGTAAGTCAAGTCAATGATGAGTTGCTGGAGCTGGATACGAAGTAGTTTGATCAGGAAAGTAGGATACAAAACTCTCCACTGCACCGAATATCCATTACCCGTGCTGTGGGTCGAAGAGCGAGTTAGTTAAAGGGCAAATCTGAATTATAGTGCCTCTAAATATAAAATTTACAATGTATCGGCACTTGTGGTGATTGGATAGCATTGTGCATAATCTCAGGCGTTGAATGTTTAACTGATCAAAAGGCTCGTCTGAATTTGGGAAGAGGTTGTGTCGATGTGCAAAAGGAAATCATTATTGATTTTAAATTAACAATTTATGTTAGGGAAGTAGTAGGAGCGACTAAGTTGTGTTGTTTATGTAATCTGCAATTATCACCACAGAATTCCGCTGAGGTAGACTCTGCAGCTTTATGCCAGAAGAGACCGGCCTCTGTGGCCTAGCGGTTCTAGGCATTTCTGTCGGGAACCGCACTGCTGCTACAGTCGCAGGTTCGAATCCTGCCACAGGCATGGATGTGTTGGTTGCTTAGGTTAGTTAGGTTTAAGTAGTTCTAAGTCTAGGGGACTGATGACCTCAGATGTTAAATGTGCTTAGAGCTATTTGAACCATATGCCAGAAGAAATTGAGATGGGAAGACAAGGCAGACATAGGAGATATTGAAATTGCAGTTAAGCAGAAACTCAGTTCCCTGGAGCGACGAAACAGGACAGAAATGAAAGATCTTTAGATCCTCAGGAGGCGCAAGCAGGTTTTCTGGTACCAACCAGGGGTGACAATAACGTCAGAATGCAAGTTGAGGGTGGGAGAAAATGAAACATTTTTTGTACTGCCATACGTGATCCCGCAGTCAAAATATGAAACAGTGGAAGAGTAGATTCAGGAGTTGCTAAGGATGAGAATTATCGAATGGTCCTTCAGAAGGTATAATACTCCTCTATTTGTTGTAGAAAAACGAAATGGTGGTGCCAGAATAGAGTTGGACACACTTAGTGAACCAGACAATAATTCCATACAGGGACAGAAACGAAAATTTGGAAGAATTACTCAAGAAGTTTAATGGGGCAAGAGTGTTCAATAGTATCATCATGAGATCAGGGTCAAGAAATACACAACATTCCTGTATGGAGGACGGAGCTACCAGTACTGTCTACTACCGTTTGGTCCGAATATTTCTGACTCAGCTTTCGTAAGGTCATTGGTTCTCGGTGACCAGCTAATTAAAAAGGTGCCAACGTATGTAAATAATATTTCAACTGCAACCCATACATGGAAAGAATGTGTGAAGATAACTGAAAAGATGCTGACGGCTTTTGAAAAGGGGGTGTAACAGCAAATTTAGTGAAGTTGGAATTTGGGAAGGATGAAATTGAGTTGTTAATGGCCAAGGAAGCAAATCAAACAACGCAAAATTATAAGTAGATACATATTAGTCCAGCATCTCTTGTAAAAGCACTTTAGGTGATTTCTTTCAATCTATCCCACGCATGTTCGATGGGGTTCATGTTTGGAGAACATGCTGGCCACTCTAGTCGATCGATGTCGTAATCCTGAAGGAATTCATTCACAACAGATGCACAATGGGTGCGCGAATCGTAGTCCATGAAGAGGAATGCCTGGTGAATATGCTGCCGATATGATTGCACTATCGGTCGGAGGATGGAATTCACGTATCATACAGCCGTTACGGCGCCTCCCATGACCACCAGCGGTGTATTTCGGCCCCACATAACGCCGCTCCAAAACAGCAGAAGACCTCCACCTTGCTGCACTCGCTGGACAGTGTGTCTAAGGCTTTCAGCCTGACCGGGTTGCCTATAAACATGTCTTCGACGATTGTCTGGTTCAAGGCCTCTGCGACACTCATCGGTGAAGAGAACGTGATCCCAATCCTGAGCGGTCCATTCGGCATGTTGTGGGGCTCATCTGTACCTTGCTGCATGGTGTCGTGATTGCAAAGATGGACCTCGCCATGGACGTCGGGAGTGAAGTTACGCATCATACAACCTATCGCGCACAGTTTGAGTCGTAACATGACGTCCTGTGGCTGAACGGACAACATTATTCAACATGGTGGCGTTGCTGGCACAAAGTAACAATGCGGACGCCATCGAACCTCGGAATTGACCGTCTAGGCATGGTTGAAGTACAGACAACACAAGACGTGTACCTCCTTCCTGGTAGAATGACTGGAACTGATCGGCTGTCGGACCCCTCCGTCTAATAAACGCTGCTCATGCGTGGTTGTTTACATCTTTGGACGGGTTTAGTGACATCTCTGAACAGTCAAAGGGACTGAGTCTGTGATACAATATCCACAGTCAACGTCTATCTTCAGGAGTGCTGGGAAGCGGGGAAATGCAAAACTTTTTATGATTTATCCAAATTTCCGTGCGTACGTTTTTTTCGTTCTGATAGCGAACCGCCAAATGTTCAAGCAGCTGTATTGTGATCGGTCACTCGACGCTCATAAAAACAACCTTTTAGACCTGTGGAACTGATTAATGTCAGTTGCAAAAGTGTCACTCATCTAAACTGATAACAGCCTGTTCCGACAGTGGATTTCATGTGTGTATGCTACAGATATTTTAAATGAGTGATTAACGTGGCAACAAAAGACCTTGGCATACCTCAATTGAGTACATGGCTGAACTACCACGAATGATTACATCGATCACCTGTTATATTAGCTGTGAACAGTGCAGCTCAAAATATGAAGTGTAGATTATCAAAATATATTTGATTATTGTAATATAAATCTAGATGTCTTTTTTTAAGTGACTTGCTAATCTTCCAAATGTTAAACATTACAGGATTCCACTTTTAGCTGGCAGTAAGACAGCCAGCTCGGGGAAACCAGGTACGTCGGGTATAGACAAGCGGTTGTAAAAATCGTCCATGTGTTTACGTTACTTGTACAGTATTCTAAGTGAAATGACCAGTTACGTTGATGTTGTTTCATTCTCTGGGCGTTTTACGACCTCCAACAGGACTATGCCTAGTAAAACACTGTGGTGTTCAAACTAATTTTCGGATTGATGACAGCTTTAATTTATGAGTATTTTTAATTTTCTCGTGGTCATTATGTAAGACATGTGCGGGAGGAAATAGTATGCTGCACGAATCTTTTTCGAACATACGGTCTCGAAATTCCAACAGTAAGCCTATCCGTTGCACACAACGCCGCTCCTTCCACTAAAGGATCCAGGAATAGGACATGACACTATTTATTGTATCTTCTCTGTTATATTATTGCAAACAGGTAAGGAACCCATACTGATGAACAGTACTCTAAAATTGGTCTAACAAGTACTTTCAAAAACATTTATTTCATCGATGAATTACAATGAGGTGACAAATGTTATGGGATACTTCCTAATATCATGTCGGACCACCTTTTGTCCTGTGTAGTGTAGCAACTCGACGTGTCATGGACTCAAGAAGTCGTAGGAAGTCCTCTGCAGAAATATTGAACCATGCTGCCTCTATAGGCGTCCATAATTGTTTCCAGTGCAGAATGTTGTGCAAGAAATGACCTCGATTGTCTCCCATAAATGTTGGATGGGAATCATGTCGGGCAAACTCGGTGGCCAAATCATTCGCTCGAATTGACCAGAAGTTCCTCAAAGCAATTACCAACGATAGCGGCCCGTCGATATGACGTTGTTTTTTTGGGAAAATGAAGTCCATGAATGGCAGCAAATGGCCTCCAAATAGCCGAATGTAACCATTTCCAGTCAACGACCGGCTCAGTTGTAACCAGAGGTCCCAGTCCATTCTATGCGACCGCAGCCCGCACCATCATGAAACCACCACCGGCTTGCAGTGACTTGTTGACAACTTGCGACTTCGTGGGGTCTGCGCCACAATCCAATTCTACCATCGGCTCTTACCAACTGAAATTGGGACTGATCTGAATAGACCACGCCGGCCGGTGTGGCCGGACGGTTCTAGGAGCTATAGTCTGGAACCGCGCGACAGCTACGGTAGCAGGTTCGAATCCTGCCTCGGGCATGGATGTGTGTGATATCCTTAGGTTACTTTGGTTTAATTAGTTCTAAGTTCTAGGGGACTGATGACCTTAGAAGTTAAGTCCCATAGTGCTCAGAGTCATTTTTTTAATAGACCACAGTTCTCCATTCTTCTATGGTGCAACCAATATGGTCACGACCCCAGGAGACGAGCCGCAGGCGATGTCGCGCTATTAGCAAAAAGGCACTCGCGTCGCTCGGTCTGCTGCCATAGCCCATTAACGCAAAATTTCACCGCACTGTCCAGCCGGATACGTTCGTTATAGATTCCACATTGAAATCTGCGGTTATTTCACGCGCTGTTGCTTGTCTGTTACCTCTGACAACTTTACCCGATCTCCACTACTCTCGGTTGTTAAGTGAAGGCTGTCGGCCACTGCAATGTCAATGATGAGGGCTTAAGCTTGAAATCTTGTATTCTCGGCGCATCCTTAACATTGTGGATCTCGGAATATCGAACTCCCTAACGATTTCCGAAATTGAATGTCCCATGAGTCTAGGTTCAACTACCATTCCGCGTTCAGAGTCTGTTAATACCCGTCGTGCATCCATAATCACGTCGGTCACATCCTCACATGAATCACCGGAACACAAACTACATCTCCGCTATTACATTGCCCTTGTATATCTTGTGTACGCGACACTACCGCCAGCTATATATATGTGCGTATCGCTTTTCCATGACTTCCGCCACCTGAGTTGATATTTCATTAACATTCTTCCAGTAATTAGAATACTGCCTCCGCAACTGTTTGTTTAGTTCATGGAAAATTGTTCTAGTTGATGTCGCAAGTGGTTCTGGAAACTGCCATAAATATGGTAGATATACACTCCTGGAAATTGAAATAAGAACACCGTGAATTCATTGTTCCAGGAAGGGGAAACTTTATTGACACATTCCTGGGGTCAGATACATCACATGATCACACTGACAGAACCACAGGCACATAGACACAGGCAACAGAGCATGCATAATGTCGGCACTAGTACAGTGTATATCCACCTTTCGCAGCAATGCAGGCTGCTATTCTCCCATGGAGACGATCGTAGAGATGCTGGATGTAGTCCTGTGAAACGGCTTGCCATGCCATTTCCACCTGGCGCCTCAGTTGGACCAGCGTTCGTGCTGGACGTGCAGACCGCGTGAGACGACGCTTCATCCAGTCCCAAACATGCTCAATGGGGGACAGATCCGGAGATCTTGCTGGCCAGGGTAGTTGACTTACACTTTCTAGAGCACGTTGGGTGGCACGGGATACATGCGGACGTGCATTGTCCTGTTGGAATAGCAAGTTCCCTTGCCGGTCTAGGAATGGTAGAACGATGGGTTCGATGACGGTTTGGATGTACCGTGCACTATTCAGTGTCCCCTCGACGATCACCAGAGGTGTACAGCCAGTGTAGGAGATCGCTCCCCACACCATGATGCCGGGTGTTGGCCCTGTGTGCCTCGGTCGTATGCAGTCCTGATTGTGGCGCTCACCTGCTCGGCGCCAAACACGCATACGACCATCATTGGCACCAAGGCAGAAGCGACTCTCATCGCTGAAGACGACACGTCTCCATTCGTCCCTCGATTCACGCCTGTTGTGACACCACTGGAGGCGGGCTGCACGATGTTGGGGCGTGAGCGGAAGACGGCCTAACGGTGTGCGGGACCGTAGCCCAGCTTCATGGAGACGGTTGCGAATGGTCCTCGCCGATACCCCAGGAGCAACAGTGTCCCTAATTTGCTGGGAAGTGGCGTTGCGGTCCCCTACGGCACTGCGTAGTATCCTACGGTCTTGGCGTGCATCCGTGCGTCGCTGCGGTCCGGTCCCAGGTCGACGGGCACGTGCACCTTCCGCCGACCACTGGCGACAACATCGATGTACTGTGGAGACCTCACGCCCCACGTGTTGAGCAATTCGGCGGTACGTCCACCCGGCCTCCCGTATGCCCACTATACGGCCTCGCTCAAAGTCCGTCAACTGCACATACGGTTCACGTCCACGCTGTCGTGGCATGCTACCAGTGTTAAAGACTGCGATGGAGTTCCGTATGCCACGGCAAACTGGCTGACACTGACGGCGGCGGTGTACAAATGCTGCGCAGCTAGCGCCATTCGACGGCCAACACCGCGGTTCCTGGTGTGTCCGCTGTGCCATGCGTGTGATCATTGCTTGTACAGCCCTCTCGCAGTGTCCGGAGCAAGTATGGTGGGTCTGACACACCGGTGTCAATGTGTTCTTTTTTCCATTTCCAGGAGTGTATACACACACTCACAGCGTCTAAACGATAAAAGTACAAGTGAGGTGAATTGAAAATATTATGTGCCCAATATTATCGTGAAAAGTAATGGCATCTCAAGACTGTATAATTCATTACTAATAGAAGGTAAGTTTGAGTTAAAGAGGTTCAGCTTTTGCACGGTAGGGCACCTATATTGTGCACTTGATTTACTTTTCCGGTCTAAAACTAATTTTCGTTTTTTATTAAATCTAAAAGAAAACTATTTTTAGCCTTCATTTGTAAAACATGTAGTTTCGATTTTTGTATACAGAAAAAGATGAATCCTCTTCAACCGAGAGAAACCTTACAATGCAAGACGCTGCTGCTTATTACATATCTTTAAAAAAATGTATCTATTTATTTAGAGGAAACACTCGCCTAGCAAATTTGTTTGTCCTTTGCTTTATCGTGATCTGTTACCGATTTTTAGTGAAGTTAGTTCTTACGTTTAGATTTCAAAAAAATACAAAAGAGATATAACAAGCATAAAACGAATTTCGTAGGTTGCCAATTACTTCTTATATCTGGTTTTATCGAACGCCAGGCTCCCTAAAAATTACTGTAAATGCAATAGCGTAGCATTACTCCGCACCAGTTCACTGATCTGAAATTATTACTGTCACAGAAAATAGACAAGTTTTGTAAAATTATTTCACTGAATTCCTTCAATTAATCGCACTGAATATTTTTACATAATTTCTTCCGCTCTAGCTATCAAACATTGTGCTGTGAAAAAATATTTTTAAATGTACCGCGTAATGGCGGCTAATTTTTAACAGTCAGATATCATTGTTATTCGCTCCGCAGCAGCAGGAAACATGTTACATAATTTTCATTAAATATTCTTTTCATAAGATAAATGTGGCATAGGTTTTTGAAATAACACACGGAGATCAGTTTATACTAATATATTCTTACTAGGACACAGTTTACACCATTAAAAATTTGCAATTACGTTACGACAGAAACATATGCTAGCGCAGCACAATAGCTTGCGTGCCTTATACCAGCTAACACCAGAACGAACAGAAGAAAACAGACGAGGCGGAAAAATGAGCATTGCATTGTGTTTTATACTCTTGCAAAGTTAACAATCCTTCTTTTAATTACTTACACATTATAATCTCATACAATAAAAATAATGTCTTTCCTACATCTATCGATCTACACTCCTGGAAATTGAAATAAGAACACCGTGAATTCATTGTCCCAGGAAGGAGAAACTTTATTGACACATTCCTGGGGTCGTATACATCACATGATCACACTGACAGAACCACAGGCTCACAGACACAGGCAACAGAGCATACACTATGTCGGCACTAGTACAGTGTATATCCACCTTTCGCAGCAATGCAGGCTGCTATTCTCCCATGGAGACGATCGTAGAGATGCTGGATGTAGTCCTGTGGAACGGCTTGCCATGCCATTTCCACCTGGCGCCTCAGTTGGACCAGCGTTCGTGCTGGACGTGCAGACCGCGTGACACGACGCTTCATCCAGTACCAAACATGCTCAATGGGGGACAGATCCGGAGATCTTGCTGGCCAGTGTAGTTGACTTACACCTTCTAGAGCACGTTGGGTGGCACGGGATACATGCGGACGTGCATTGTCCTGTTGGAACAGCAAGTTCCCTTGCCGGTCTAGGAATGGTAGAACGATGGGTTCGATGACGGTTTGGATGTACCGTGCACTATTCAGTGTCCCCTCGACGATCACCAGAGGTGTACGGCCAGTGTAGGAGATCGCTCCCCACACCATGATGCCGGGTGTTGGCCCTGTGTGCCTCGGTCGTATGCAGTCCTGATTGTGGCGCTCACCTGCTCGGTGCCAAACACGCATACGACCGTCATTGGCACCAAGGCAGATGCGACTCTCATCGCTGAAGACGACACGTCTCCATTCGTCCCTCCATTCACGCCTGTCGCGACACCACTGGAGGCGGGTTGCACGATCTTGGGGCGTGAGCGGAACACGGCCTAACGGTGTGCGGGACCGTAGCCCAGCTTCATGGAGACGGTTTCGAATGGTCCTCGCCGATACCCCAGGAGCAACAGTGTCTCTAATTTGCTGGGAAGTGGCGGTGCTGTCCCCTACGGCACTGCGTAGGATCCTACGGTCTTTGCGCGCATCCGTGCCTCTCTGCGGTCCGGTCCCAGGTCGACGGGCACGTGCACCTTCCGCCGACCACTGGCGACAACATCGATGTACTGTGGAGACCTCACGCCCCACGTGTTGAGCAATTCGGCGGTACGTCCACCCGCCCTCCCGCATGCCCACTATACGCCCTCGCTCAAAGTCCGTCAACTGCACATACGGTTCACGTCCACGCTGTTGCGGCATGCTACCAGTCTTAAAGACTGCGATGTAGCTCCGCATGCCACGCAAACTGGCTGACACTGACGGCGGCGGTGCACAAATGCTGCGCAGCTAGCGCCATTCGACGGCCAACACCGCGGTTCCTGGTGTGTCCGCTGTGCCGTGCGTGTGATCATTGCTTATACAGCCCTCTCGCAGTGTCGCAAGTATGGTGGGTCTGACACACCGGTGTCAATGTGTTCTTTTTTCCATTTCCAGGAGTGTATATTGTATGTTTTTATAGTAAGTGTTATTACCTTTCGCAGATAAATCGATGTTCGCAGTTCATTTTGAGTAACATACAGTCATTTGTATTTATGTTTCACCTCGATAATGGTGAATATTGCAAAAGGAACACTATATGCTGTTGTCGTTGTTGTGGTTGTGGTCTTCAGTACAGAGACTGGTTTGATGCAGCTCTCCATGCTACTCTATTCTGTGCAAGCTTTTTCAGCTCCCAGTACCTACTGCAATCTAGGTCCTTCTGAATCTGCTTGGTGTATTCATCTCTTGGTCTCCCTCTACGATTTTTACCCTCCACGCTGCCCTCCAATACTAAATTGCTGATCCCTTGATGCCTCAGAAGATGTCCTACCAACCGATCCCTTCTTCTAGTCAAAATGTGCCACAAATTTATCTTCTTCCCAATTCTGTTCAAAACCTCCTCATTGCTTATATTATCTACCCATCTAATCTTCAGCATTCTTCTGTAGCACCACATTTCTATTCTCTTCTTGTCCAAACTCTTTATCGTCCATGTTTCACTTCCATACATGGCTACATTCCATACAAATACTTTCAGAAACGACATCCTGATACTTAAATCTATACTCGATGTTAACAAATGTCTCTTCTTCAGAAACATTTTCCTCGCCATTGCCAGTCTACTCTTTATATCCTCTCTACTTCGAGCATCATCAGTTATTTTGCTCCCCAAATAACAAAACTCATATACTACTTTAAGTGTCTCACTTCCTAATGTAATTCCCTCAGCATAACCCGACTTAATTCGACTACATTCCATTATCCTCGTTTTGCTTTTGTTGATGTTCATCTTATATCCTCCTTTCAAGACTGTCCATTCTGTTCGACTGCTCTTCCAGGTCCTTTGCAGTCTCTGACAGAATTACAATGTCATCGGCAAAGCTCAAAGTTTTTATTTAATCTCCATGGTTTTTAATTCCTACTCCGAATTTTTCTTTTGTTTCCTTTACTACTTGCTCAATATACAGATTGAATAATATGCAATCAGTTATACAGTCCCATATTTCTCAAAATATCATTGGGCTCATAACATTTAAAATCCAACTGATTGGTACTTTTATCACTTGGATATTGTTTCCCTGCAACATAATATGAGTTTTCGTGCTCTATCTGTAATTGCGCATATGTAAAACCTGTCTTTTCACCTTCTGTCGTATACAGTTGGTATACATCTATCACATTTGTGACAGTTCTCAGAAGAAGATGAAAATGGCCTAGCGTAAAGGCCGTAAATGGTAGGTACAAAATAAAGTTCTCCACAGCAACTGGAGCGGTTTCTCATCAGTTCATCTAATAAATGTCAGCTTGGCATGTTTTTCATGTACGATTACTTTTATGCGTTCATTCCATCTTCGGCTGCTCCAGGCGGTTACGCCTGTGTCTTTTATGGTTGTTAATGTTTCCAGTAATTTATCGCCAGCAGCACAGCCTAACAGTAACTGGTCTCGTCGTATATTTATGTGCAGTACATTCCTTTTAGTATGGTCAGGGTCAACCACTAGCTACGGCACTAGTCTTCGATCCCGTGGAGGTCTTCCTGCATTTCGCTGCTGTCTTCTGCGTTGTAAGATCCTGCAGCTAACACTGTCAACTCCGAACAGCTTCCGGCGTCATCCGCCAGATCATTTAGATACACTGGTGGTCATAAAAATTGCAACACTAGGAAGAAAGGCAAACAACATTTCACTTGTCGTGCGTATGCAGTACTAGCCAACGCGGTGGTGCTTCGCAGTTGCTAGTTATGCACAGGAATTGTAAACACGCTCTCAACTCCGCCTCACCCCTCTTTCTTTCCAGCTCTCCCCCACCCCCTTTCTCCCTGTCAGTCACCTGCTTCCCTCTCTCTCTGCCGTTCTCCATCTCCTCCCTCTTTTTGTCTGTCTCTTCCTTCCTCCTCTCTCTGACTTCGAACCTCATTTACTCGTGTTGCAAAGAAAACCTTCATTGGAGACTGAAGTGGCTAAAAATGAATGGGGAAATCGGTTGGTATCATTGGTGTACAGCGAATGAGAAGGACCTCACCAGTTGCTGGTTCGGTGTGGATCGTAGCTTCAACGACAGTATTTCGCCTAGTCTTTATCTGAGAACGGGTAGGATTACAAAGTTTCGGACGATTATGAATTCCTAATAGTATCCTAATAATAAGCCGGTAACCCATAAACACAACTTAACCTGTTTTGTTTTAAAATCAACCACGAAGCATAAAACGAAACCGCACATTGCTGGGTATGCAAACTTGGTTTAAAATTGTGTGTAAGAAGAAGGAATATACACAGGACAACCAGTTTTTCTAATGATTTAAATGCCCTGACATCTTAGCTAAACTGATTGCGAGAAAGGATCTAAACCACAAATTTTCACAGCACATCACCGCAGTCTGCCAGTCTGTTTTAACAAAACGCTTGTACAATGTTGTTTTGGTATATATATATTGGATAATACTCTCTCTCCATATATACATATGTATATATTGGATGATTCTCTCTCTCTCTCTCTCTCTCTCTCTCTCTATATATATATATATATATATATATATATATATATATATATATATATATATGTATATGATAATCCTCTCTTTCTCTCTCCATATATATATATGATAATTCTCTCTTTCTCCCTCCATATATATATATTGGATAATTCTCTCTCTCCTCTTTCTCTCTCTCTCTATATGTATATGTGGGTCACCGCCAGACACCACACTTGCTAGGTGGTAGCCTTTAAATCGGCCGCGGTCCGGTAGTATACGTCGGACCCGCGTGTCGCCACTATCAGTAATTGCAGACCGAACGCCGCCATACGGCAGGTCTAGAGAGACTTCCTAGCACTCGCCCCAGTTATACAGCCGACTTTGCTAGCGATGGTTCATTGACAAAATACGCTCTCATTTGCCGAGACGATAGTTAGCATAGCTTTCAGCTACGTTATTTGCTACGACCTAGCAAGGCACCATATTCAGTTTCTATAGATATTGTAAATCATGTACTGTCAAGAGCGACGTTCGTCATTAATGGATTAAGGTTAAATATTCCACCAGCTACGTCTATTTTTCTCAATTCTAATTCCCTTGTCATGTTTCAGACCTCACGCCAGTATGCGTGAGCTGAGACGCGTGCATTTCGGCCTCCTTTAGTAATACTGTGTTGGATCTCCTGCCAACCACAACATTGGCGACGAGGGTAAAAGTGTTCTTATCTAAATTGCCCTGATTTACTTGTGTAATGGCTTCGCCACAATCTCCAGATGTACTGTCCGAATTTTATCGCTTACAGAATCAGCAGACGCAGGCCTTACTGGATGCCCTTGGACAGATCGTCCAGGGTCAACGAGCGATGCAAAACGATGCGGCAGTAGCCGCTTCACCACTGACGCAGCCACAACACGCTGTTGCACCAACTTTTCAACCTTTTGATGCTGCACTGGAAAGCTGGATGGAGTGGTCACGCCAATTTGGATTCCATCTCGCTGCCTACAGAATTCAAGGTAACGAGCGGCAGCCTTTCCTCCTTTCCTCCGTCGGGGTACACACGTACCGTGTGATAGTCAAATTATTTCCCCGACGCGACGTAGCAACTCTGTCCTACGAAGAAATTTTGTCTGTATTAGATGCATATTTCAAAGACTCAGTCAATGTAGTTGCCAAACGGTATACCTTCTTTCGTACAAAACGTACGGCAGGTCAGACTAATCGAGAGTGGGTTGCAACCTTGCAAGGCCTTGCTAGGGATTGTGCTTTTGAGTGTCAATGTGGACTCCCTTTTTCAGATACTATGGTACGTGATGCAATTGCACAGAACATTTCTGATGTTCGTATAAGGGAACAGATTTTGAAACTTGTAAATCCATCCCTTCAACAAGTGCTGGACATATTGGATCGGCAGGACACGCTTGACTTTGCTCAGGAATCATTTGAAACTTCGCCAGCAGTGTGTCAGGTTAACCGGCCCACCGGGCGAGCTGCACGGAACAGCAAATAGTCCTCACGTCCGGCCGCGCCGCTGCCGCCAGGCTCTCAGCCAAGTGTGCTGCGCCAGCAAGCAAATGCAGTGATCAAATCATGCCCGCGGTGTGCTACTAAACATTCGCGTGAGAACTGCCAGTCACGCCAGGCTATTTGCTTTTATTGTAATAAAAAAAGACATTTTCAGAGTGTTTGCCAGAAAAAACTCAGATCGGAAGCTCAAAACCGTTCCAGGCCCTTTGCTTCGCGCCGGAATCGGAATCGAACTAAGGATACTCAGGCTCGTGAAACGTCGCCCATGGAAATTCATGTAGTTCATTTCACTCCGCCCAGTGCCACTCTCCCTAACAGTGACTGTGTTCGTCCCAAAAATAGTGTGCGTCGACATCGCCGGAACTCCCGTCAAGTCGCAAGTGATTATGTACCAGTGTTAGTTCACGTTGCACGAGACAGTCGCAGGACAATAAACTTTTTGTAGACTTGGACATTACCGGCAAAGTGATACCGTTCCAGCTCGATACAGGAGCTGCAGTTTCACTGATCAATCAAGACACTTACAAACTGCTGGGCACACCTCCGTTGCGTGCCGCAAATATTAAATTAAGTAGTTATTTGGGTCAAGATATCCCTGTGTTAGGACAGTGCAGCCTTCTTGCAACATAAAAAGGACAAACAAAACTTGTGTCATTTTACGTCCTTCGTTCTTCTTCTGCAGTGAACTTGTTTGGTTTCGATTTATTTCAGTTGTTTAACTTGTCTATAGTGAATCAGGTCCTATCAGTAAACCAGACGGTGCCTTCAGACAGTGTTTCTCGTCTATGTGAAGATTTTGCAGACATTTTTGCACCGGGCCTCGGTTGCGCTAAGAACTATAAAGCACATTTGGAACTGAAAGTAAACGTGCAACCGAAATTTTTCCGAGCGCGCAATGTTCCCCACGCATTGCTGTAATTCAACGTGTGCAGGCTTCTCTCTGGGCATCACCCTTAGTAATTTTGCCAAAACCTTCCGGAAAGTTGATACTTTGTGTGGACTTCAAGGCAACAGTGAATCCACAACTGTTGATTGCAACTCTTCCGTTTGGTCGTCACTTTACCATAATCACAGACCACAAACCTTTGACATCGCTTTTTCATCCGACCAAGCCTGTACCTCCACGTACAGCGCAGAAATTCATTCACTGGTCTATTTTCCTCTCGCAGTACCGCTACAATATCTTGTATCGGTCCACTGCTAAGCACGGAAACGCCGATGCGTTGTCCCGCTTGCCTGTTGCTGAGGATAGGGCATTCGATTCCTCCGAACTTGCTTGCATGTTCATTGATGCGGAAACCGATGACGTGGTCGAATCGTTTCCGATTGATTTTCGTCGTGTAGCTACAGCCACAGCTGCCGACTCTGTCCTTGCTCCCGTTCTGCGTTTTGTTGCTACGCAATGGCCCTTGTCAAAGTCACGGATCGGGGACCCGTTGGTTCGCCGATTTTTTGCTCACAAGGAGAGACTTTTTGTACGACGTGGAGTTTTGCTGCTGCGTTCTGATACTGATCAGTCCATGGTCGTGGTACCACGTTCGTTACAGTCCTCTGTCTTACAGCTTCTCCATCAAGGACATTGGGGTACAGTGGGAACGAAACAACTTGCTCGTCAGCACTGTACCTGGTTCGGAATCGATGCCGCGATTACGAACATGTGCTCTTCTTGCATGGTGTGTGCCGAACAACAATCACCACCACCGCGGAAGTTCTTTGCATGGCCAAAAGCCACTTCCCCTTGGCAATGCTTACACATCGATTTTGCTGGTCCATTCTGGAATGCTCAATGGTTGATTGTGGTAGATTCATTCAGTAATTTTCCTTTTGTTGTCCGGATGTCTTCCACGACGTCATCTGCAACCATCTCCGCGTTATCCGCTATCTTTTGCATTGAAGGTCTTCCACAGACTATTGTTTCCGACAATGGCCCACAATTCATGTCCGCAGAATTTCAGTCATTCTGTAAGGCGAATGGTATTCAACATCTGACGTCCGCGCCGTTTTCGCCACAGTCAAACGGTGCCGCTGAACGATTGGTCAGGACTTTCAAGTCACAGATGTTGAAGTTGAAAGAGTCGCATTCTCGGGAGGACGCATTATTGCTCTTTTTGTCCTCGTATCGCTCTCAGCCCCGAGATGGTCGCTCGCCGGCTGAGTTGCTCCACGGTCGTCATCATCGAACCTTGATGTCTTTGCTACATTCGCAGCATCAGGTTCCTGTGCAGCGGCAGACACCTGCTTTTGCTCCTGGCGACGTTGTCTATTATCGCCACTATCGAGGTTCACGGCGTTGGCTCGAAGGGCGCATTCTTCGCTGCCTCGGACGCGCTATGTATCTGGTTTTGGGGGCCTCTGGTGAGGTGCGTCAGCATCTCAATCAGCTGCGCCTCTGTCGTCGCCCGGGATCTGCCGCTCGCCGACTGCTTTCAGCGACGGTGCCGTCCGGTCAGCGCCCCGGGGACCCATCTACTGGCTCGCCTCAGACCCAGGTGTTACCGACGCTGCCTTCCATTTTGCCCCATGGCGACACTCCGCCGTCACCGCCGCCGCCACCGCCGCCGCCGCCGCCGCCGCCGCCGCCGCCGCCTGTTCTCCCGCCGGCGACGCCCGCAGTGGACGCGTCGCTGCAACCGCCGGGCGCTTCCCTGGGTCACGCGCCGCCGATCGCTTCCCGTGACCAGCAGTCCTCCGACATGGAACTCTTGCCCGCTCCGGACCATATGTCATCTTCGCCCGTCGGGTGCCCCGGCCCGATGGAGGTGAACCCTTCGGCCCCTCCTGTCTTTCTGCGGGCGCATACACCGCATGTTGGCGTGCACCCTGGAGCAGGATTTCAGGCGTTTCCTAGCTCCCCGCGGTCCGAATGGCAGGGTGCGGGTGGCACAGCCTCGCCTGTTGTTATGCTCCCCACCTCGTCGTATACGTCGACATGCGCTCCTCCCCGCGGCGGGCGGAAGCCTTATGCCACAACCGTACGCCGATTTGCGGTGGAGGAATGTGGTGTCACTGCCAGACACCACACTTGCTAGGTGGTAGCCTTTAAATCGGTCGCGGTCCGGTAGTATACGTCGGACCCGCGTGTCGCCACTATCAGTGATTGCAGACGGAGCGCGGCCACACGGCAGGTCTAGAGAAACTTCCTAGCACTCGCCCCAGTTGTACAGCCGACTTTGCTAGCGATGGTTCACTGACAAAATACGCTCTCATTTGCCGAGACGATAGTAGGCATAGCCTTCAGCTACGTTATTTGCTACGACCTAGGAGACGCCATATTCAGTTTCTATTGATATTGTAAATCATGCACCGTCAACAGCGACGTTCATCATTAATGGATAAAAGTTAAGTATTCCACCAGCTACGTCCGTTTTTCTCAATTCTAATACCCTTGTCATGTTCCAGACCTCACGCCAGCCTGCGTGAGCTGAGACGCGTGCATGTCGGCCTCCTCTAGTAACACGGTGTTGGCTCTCCTGCCAACCACAACAGTATATATACAGGATGAGTCACCTAACGCTACCTCTGGATATATTTCGTAAACCACATCAAATACTGACGAACCGATTCCACAGACCGAACGTGAGGAGAGGGGCTAGTGTAATTTTTAATACAAACCATACAAAAATTCACGGAAGTATGATTTTTTAACACAAACCTACGTTTTTTAAAATGGAACCACGTTAGTTTTGTTAGCACATCTGAACAGATAAAAAAAATACGTAATCAGTGTCGTTTGTTGCATTGTAAAATGTTAATTACATCCGGAGATAGTGTAACCTAAAGTTGACGCTTGAAACCTCCGACGTTCAGTTGCGTGTTGTAACAAACACGGGCCACGGTCGGCGAGCAGCATCTGCAGGGACATGTTTACGATGACGACCGTGTTTACGAGTGTGGCTGTGGTGCACTGTTGTGGTTTGGTCTAGCTGTCGCAGTGTCCGCACGTAGCGCTTGCTGCTATTGTTATTCTGCATTCGTCTCCGCACGGAGACCAACTGTAGTACACCGTGTTACCAGACTTCTGTGATGGTGTAGTGTTGTAGGAACTGTGACCATGGTGTATTCGAGCTCGGAAAAGGCGGAGATGATACTCATCTATGGCGAGTGTCGACTAAATGCAGCTGAAGCCTGCAGGGTGTATGCAGAATGGTACCCGGACAGAGAGCATCCGACGTGCCGCACATTGCAAAACATCTACCGCCAACTGTATGCAACAGGTATGGTCGTAGCACGCAAACGGGTCCGTAACAGGCCCGTCACAGGAGAAGCGGGTGCAGTTGGTGTGTTAGCTGCTGTTACCATGAAACCACACATGAGTACACGGGACATTGCGAGAGCCGGTGGACTGAGTTAAAGTAGTGTCATGCGCATACTGCATTGTCACTGCTTTCACCCGTTTCATCAGCAATTACTTGGTGATGACTTTAATCATCGAGTGCAATTCTGTCAATGGGCATTAACAGAGAATGCGTTGCAGTTCTACCTGTTTCCCGATTAAGCAGGTTTCACAAAACACGGGGCAGTGAATCCACGGAACATGCATTACTGGTCCGTGGACAATCCTCTCTGGCTCAGACAGGTAGAGCGACAGCGACCGTGGACTGTAAATGTATGGTGCGGAATCATTGGCGACCACCTCATTGGTCCTCACTTCATTGCAGGAGCCCAAACAGCTGCAACATACATCGCGTTTCTACAGAATGATCTGCCAACGTTGCTCGAAAATGTCCCTCTGGAAACGCGTCGACGTATGTGGTATCAGCATGATGGTGCACCTGCACATCCGGCAATTAACACTAGGCTGACCCTTGACAGGATGTTCGACGGGCGTTTCATAGGACGTGGAGGACGCATAAATTGGCCAGCCCGTTCTCCTGATCTTACACCTCTGGACTTCTTTCTGTGGGGTACGTTAAAGGAGGATGTGTACCGTGATGTGCATATAACCACAGAGGATATGAAACAACGTATTATGGCAGCCTGCGGCGACATTGCACCAGATGTACTGCGGCGTGTACGACATTCATTACGCCAGAGATTGCAATTGTGTGCAGCAAATGATGGCCACCACATTCAACATCTATTGACTTGACAAGTCGGGACACACTCTATTCCACTCCGTAATTGAAAACGGAAACCACGTGTATACGTGTATCTCACCCCTCATGGTAATGTACATGTGCGTCAGTGAAAAAGACCAATAAAAAGGTGTTAGCATGTGGACGTAATGTACTGTTCCAGTCTCTTCTGTACCTAAGGTCCATCACCGTTCCCTTTGGATCCCTACGTAATTCGGTGCTCTCCGATACACACGATCGAAGAGCGGAGGAGTGGTACTCAAGCGTCAACTTTAGGTTACAATATCTCCGGATGTAATTAAAATTTTACAATGTACAAACGGCAATGATTATGTATTTGTTTATATGTTCAGATGTGCTAACAAAACTAACGAGGTTCCATTTAAAAAACGTAGGTTTGTGTTAAAAAACATATTTCCGTGCATTTTTTTTATGGTTTGTATTAACCAATTACACAAGTCCCTCTCCTCACGTTCGGTCTGTGCAATCGATTCGTCAGTATTTGATGTGGTTTACGAAATACACACCTGGAATTTGAAATAAGAACACCGTGAATTCATTGTCCCAGGAAGGGGAAACTTTATTGACACATTCCTGGGGTCAGATACACCACATGATCACACTGACAGAACCACAGGCACATAGACACAGGCAACAGAGCATGCATAATGTCGGCACTAGTACAGTGTATATCCACCTTTCGCAGCAATGCAGGCTGCTATTCTCCCATGGAGACGATCGTAGAGATGCTGGATGTAGTCCTGTGAAACGGCTTGCCATGCCATTTCCACCTGGCGCCTCAGTTGGACCAGCGTTCGTGCTGGACGTGCAGACCGCGTGAGACGACGCTTCATCCAGTCCCAAACATGCTCAATGGGGGACAGATCCGGAGATCTTGCTGGACAGGGTAGTTGACTTACACCTTCTAGAGCACGTTGGGTGGCACGGGATACATGCGGACGTGCATTGTCCTGTTGGAACAGCAAGTTCCCTTGCCGGTCTAGGAATGGTAGAACGATGGGTTCGATGACGGTTTGGATGTACCGTGCACTATTCAGTGTCCCCTCGACGATCACCAGAGGTGTACGGCCAGTGTAGGAGATCGCTCCCCACACCATGATGCCGGGTGTTGGCCCTGTGTGCCTCGGTCGTATGCAGTCCTGATTGTGGCGCTCACCTGCACGGCGCCAAACACGCATACGACCATCATTGGCACCAAGGCAGAAGCGACTCTCATCGCTGAAGACGACACGTCTCCATTCGTCCCTCGATTCACGCCTGTTGCGACACCACTGGAGGCGGGCTGCACGATGTTGGGGCGTGAGCGGAAGACGGCCTAACGGTGTGCGGGACCGTAGCCCAGCTTCATGGAGACGGTTGCGAATGGTCCTCGCCGATACCCCAGGAGCAACAGTGTTCCTAATTTGCTGGGAAGCGGCGGTGCGGTCCCCTACCGCACTGCGTAGGATCCTACTGTCTTGGCGTGCATCCGTGCGTCGCTGCGGTCCGGTCCCAGGTCGACGGGCACGTGCACCTTCCGCCGACCACTGGCGACAACATCGATGCACTGTGGAGACCTCACGCCCCACGTGTTGAGCAATTCGGCGGTACGTCCACCCGGCCTCCCGCATGCCCACTATACGCCCTCGCTCAAAGTCCGTCAACTGCACATACGGTTCACGTCCACGCTGTCGCGGCATGCTACCAGTGTTAAAGACTGCGATGGAGTTCCGTATGCCACGGCAAACTGGCTGACACTGACGGCGGCGGTGCACAAATGCTGCGCAGCTAGCGCCATTCGACGGCCAACACCGCGGTTCCTGGTGTGTCCGCTGTGCCGTGCGTGTGATCATTGCTTGTACAGCCCTTTCGCAGTGTTCGGAGCAAGTATGGTGGGTCTGACACACCGGTGTCAATGTGTTCTTTTTTCCATTTCCAGGACTGTATATCCAGTAGTAATGTTATCCAAAAGTTTGAAGAAAACCGATAGAGAACATTCTGAGATTTGTACCGGAAACGTTTGCCTGTTGTGTGTTATATATATTTCTATAGTACATATATTTCAAAATAGTCTACGGCCGTCCAAATTTGTGTAGAGAATCGTGTGAAAGTTTAAAGCAAATATGTAAAGAACTTTCCGAGATTTTTGATAACAACGTGTCCTCCTTATATATTACATACGTACTTACATCAAATATATATTTTTAAAACTGTACTCTCTGCCCGTCCGAACGTTTACTATAGTATCATGTAAAAATATGGAGTAAATCGGTCAGGAATTTTTCAATATTTTTGGTGGCGTCGTTAAACAACGCCTTCTGTTTATACGATCTAAGATTTAAAAAAGAAGAAAATATGCCGCTACACCAGAGAATTATCCAAATCGGACCGAAACTGGTAGATGCGATGTACATTTACAGACAAACTATTACAACTTCAAAAAATTGGATGTTTCATTCAACAGAAGATCTTCACAAATTGAGCAAGACAATAAAGTGTTGATCTACCTCTGCCCCTTATGCAAGCAGTTATTGAGCTTGGCAGTTATAGTGTTGACGGATGGTCTCCTAAGGGATATTGTTCCAATTCCGTCCAACTGGCCCATTAGATTGTCAAAATCTCGAGATGATTGGAGAGCCCTGTCCATAATGCTCCAAACTTTCTCAATTGGGAAGCAACCCGACGACATTTCTGGCCAAGGCGGGGTTTGGCAAGCACGAAGACAAGCCGCAGAAACTCTCGGCATGTATGGACCGGCGTTATCTTGTTGAAATGTAAGCCCAGGATGGCTTTCCATGAAGGGCAACAAAGCGGGGCGTAGAGTACCGTTCACGTACCGCTGTTTTGTAAGGCAGCTGCGAACGACAGTCAGAGGCGTCCTGCTATGAAAAGAAATGGCATCGCAGACCGTCACTCCAGGTTGTCATGCCTTTCGGCGAACGCCAGTCGGGCTGGTGTCTGGGGCGTCACCAGACAGGCCTTCGCTACTCATCGGGACTCGTTTCGAAGCGGATTCATCACTGAAGACAATTTTACTCCACATTTAGCCCGATGATGTGACACATATCGACGCTAGCGTACAGCCACCCATTCCAACATGTCAGGAATGCAACGCTTGCAGGAAGACAAAACAGCAGTGTTCCTACCCCTTGTTGGCCACACCGGAACTGGGGTAATTGTTTGGTATCTCTTCGCTGTCCGACTGTGACTCGGATTCCCCACTCAGTCCGAGTATGAGGGCGGAGAAGATGTCAGAGGAACTCGAGCTATGTATTCTCGCCGCAGCTTGCTCCCGTGCGAAGCGCTTCCGCAGCCGCGAACAGGTCACGTCTGCCGAAGGTATGCAGGTGAATACCGCTTCTGGATTCTTGCTAGCCAGTCTCTCGCTAATGTTTGAAGCCATTTGTTTCAAGATGTGGTGAATTTACGGGACTGGTGATGACACGTACGAGGCTCACTCCAAAAGAAATGCACACCATTTTTGTAAAAATGCAGTTTTCATTCTGCATGAGTGAAAGTTTTACAGTGTGTAGGTACATCCTTCCCGCTTGTTTTCAAACTTTGTTCAACCTGTTCCCGTGAGTGGCGCCGTCACAGCATGTCTTCAAGATGGCTGCTACACTTTAAGTTCGTCAGAAGCAACGTGCTGTTATAGAATTCCCGTGCTGTGAAAACGAGACAGTGGCAAACATCCACAAGAGGTTGAAAAAGGTGTACGGAGATGCTGCTGTCGATCGCAGTACAGTTATTCGGTGGGAAAGCAGGTTGTATGATGAAAGCTGGCACGGCAATATTGAGGATTGTCCTCGCAGTGGCAGGCCTCGTACTGCACACTCTTCAGACAATGTGCAGAGAGTTAACGAACTGGTGACTGCCGACAGACGCAATACAGTGAACGAATTGTCACGCTACATTGGGATAGGGGAAGGAAGTGTTTGCAGAATACTGAAAGTGTTGGCGTTAAGAAAGGTTTGTGCCAGGTGGGTTCCCAGGATGTTGACAGTGGCTCACAAAGAAACAAGAAAAACGGTATGCAGTGAACTTTTGGAACAGTACGAGAATGGTGGAGATGAATTTCTTGGAAGAATTGTGACAGGTGATGAAACATGGCTCCATCATTTTTCACCAGAGCGAAGAGGCAATCAATGGAGTAGCATCATGCAAAACCACACCTTCTGCTGGAAAACTTATAGCTACGGTGTTTTTCGATTCCGAACGACTCTTGCGTGTGGACATTGTGCCAAGTGGAACCACTATAAATTCTTATGCATATGTGACGACACTGAAGAAACTTAAAGCTCAACTGAGTCGTGTTCCACCACATCGGCAAAAGCAGGATGTTTTGCTGTTGCACTAAAATGCACGGCCACACGTCAGTCAAAAAACCATGGAAGCGACCACAAAACTCGGATGGACAACACTGAAACACTCGCTTTACAGTCCTGATCTGGCTCCATGTGACTATCATCTCTTTGGGAAACTGAAAGACTCTCTTCGTGGAACAAGGTTTGAAGACGATGACTCACTTGTGCATGCTCCAAACAGTGTCTCCAACAGGTTGGTCCAGAATTTTACCGTGTGGGTATACAGGCGCTGGTTCCAAGTTCGCGTAAGGCAGTTGAGAGGGATGGAAATTATGTGGAGAAATGAAAATTTTGTTCCTAAAGGATGTATCTACACACTGTAAAACTTTCAAAGACCGAGCGAGGTGGCGCAGTGGTATCACATTGGACTCGCATTCGGGAGGACGACGGTTCAATCCCGCGTCCGACCATCCTGATTTAGGTTTTCCGTGTTTTCCCTAAATCACTCCAGGCAAATGCTGGGATGGTTCCTTTGCAAGGGCACGGCCTACTTCCTTCCCCATCCTTCCCTAATCCGATGAGACCGATGACCTCGCTGTTTGGTCTCTTCCCCCAAACAACCCCCCAACCAACTTTCAAAGATGTAGAATAAAAGATGAATTAAAGAAAAACAGCGTGCATTTCTTTTGGAGTGACCCTCGTAGTATGTACGCATGCGTCAAAGATGAGCGATCAGTAGATGTGAAGCGAGAAAACTACTCAGTCGATAGCGGCATCTCTGGTGTCTTTAGACAAATCAGTGTGACCGTGGTCTTCGTTTCTGTAAAAGCTGTTATTTTGTTTTCCCAGAAAAATTATAAGAACCATTCCTGGCATTCCTATACACTCACACACAGCCTCAAATTGGAACCAGGGTTCAGAAAAGGTAAGTCAACAAGCGACCAAATATTCACACTAAGACGAAAATAGATAAGATCTGGGAGCACAATCAAGATATCTTATGTATGTTTATAGACTTCAATAAAGCATATGACAGAATTGGGAAAAGGACATGTGGAGGGTAATGGCAGAGTATGGGATACCGGACAAGCTGATAAAGCTAATAGAAAGTGTGTGATGGAATCAAAGTGTAGAGTGAAAGTACAGGGGGAATTCCCAGAAACATTTGAGATAAAATCAGGAGTGAGACAGTGAGATATTATTCCACCAACCCTGTTCAATTTGGCACGCAACAAAACCTTGACGAGAGTAACACAAGAATCTGCAGGAGTCACCATAGAGAAAAAGATAAATGGTCTGGCTTTCGCAGATGATATTGTGGTGGCAGGTAAGAGCATGGAAGACCCGGAGAAAATGAGAACTGTGCTCATGGAAGACGCTAAGAAAGTGGGTCTAATTATAAATGAAAATAAAACAAAGTTCATGGTAAAAGGATGACGAGCTAAGTTAGGACCAAACCATCTAACACTAAGAAATCTAACAATACAGAAGACACACACATTCACTTACCTCAGTGTCAATATCAACGAACAGTGCCTAATAGAGCAAACGATCGTAACGACAGCTCTAGCCTGGTGAAAATGCCTGGGAGGTATACATAACATCATAAGATCTAAGTTACTTTCCAGACAGGCAAATATAAGAATATACCAGACCGTCATCAAACCAACAGTGTGTTACGCAGGCGAGGCATGGAAACTGACAAAAATAAAATAGAAATAAAAAATTAAGAAATGAAATTAAAAACAGAGAAAAACTCGTTACTTTCGAAAGTAAAGTACTCATAAAAAGTTACGGACCAGTTAAAGAAAGTGACCAATGGAGAATAAGAAAAACAGAGAACACAGACAATTACACACTTTACCTGACATCATAATGAGTGTGAAAACTAAAACGTCCAGGTAGTACGGACATGTGAGGAGGAGAGAAGAGAACGGTGTAATAAACGCTATTGCGGCCAAATGTAGTATGCGTTGCTTCACGCAATGGAGAATGGCAAAACAGGGATACATCGACGACCGAGGCGTTGCGAAGTAAAGCATGCACAGATAGCCTCTCTGACAGCAGCAGTCTACCAACAGACTGACGCAAGGACGCATACAGACCGAGCACCGAGCGAAGCCTGGAGAGTGCTGAGTAAAGGGAAGTGAGGCCAGCACGCTAAGTTACTGTGCAATATACTGCGGAAATAATAACAAAAGGCTACCACCGAGGGTAAAAAACGTCCTCCTGCCGGATATATTTATTTATGCATTTATTTTACCTGGCAAGATTAGGGCCTTCAGGCCCTCTCTTACACCTAAACAGGCATACTCAGATTGAAGGAGTTACAGTTTCTAAATAACATTAAGGACATTTAACGTATTATGCAGTATTGATGTTAAACAAAAAAAATTGAGATTATAACAGTAGTACAATGATAATTATAACAATAAAAATAATTATAACAATCTAGAATAATAATGATAGTAATAATAATAATAATAATAATAATAATAATAATAATAATGATAGTGACTAAGTATATGAAAGTAAACATACTTTTCTTTTGTGAATGTCAGTCCCATTGTTAGTTGGGAATTTTCTCTTTATATTCTTGCAGCTTGTGAGTTATTCTCATCGAGCAGAGACATAAGACGATAGAATGGGGTGAAAGAGATATGTAAGAGGTAGATAGGTTAGAGGAAGAGAAAAAGAATGGTAAAATTCGAAGCTGTGATGGAGAGGAGAAAGAAAGAGATGGGAGGGGCACAACAATGGTGGCTATACCGTCCCTAATATGTAAGTTTTGAGTTCCCTCTTGAATGTTGAGTAGTTCTGGATAAGACGCAAATCACAGGGGAGTGCGTTCCATAGTCGTATGGCTGAGATGGAGAATGACACGGAGAAAGATTTTGTGTTATGTAAAGGTACAGCCAAGATGATAGGCGTATCCGATCTGGTATTGCGATTGTGGAATGATGATAGGTGTTTAATGTGAGAAGATAAGTATTGGGGGGACCAGCGGCTAAGAAATCGATGAAGTAAGCACATCGTGTGGAGATGGCGTGCCTTATGTGGGCGTATCCAAATATAAATAGTGGAGCGCTGGCAGCAACAAGGAGAAGCCATTAAGAAGCAGTTCGGATCTGAGGACGGACGTGGTCCGTGTCCGAATGTTCAATCTTCGTAGGTGACGATTCCGGAAGTCTGTTCCAGCTCGCAGGAGTCATCCTTTCGCCGCCAGATGTCAGCTTCAGCTCTGGGGGTCGGCCCGAGTTCGGTCGGCACCATGGCTGACTGACTACAGCGAGAACTTCCAGCAGGACCTGCCGCAGCGCGGTCTTGGTCACAGGTGCCGCCGGGGACTGACGCCCGGACTTCGCGGAAACCCGGCCCCACGGCGCGTGGTCCGTCCAGGACGGGACCTCGCGGACATCGCGACTGGCGGCTTTCCAGCCGCAGGTGCAGCAGGCGTCGGCAGCTGGCCCCAGCCGAACGGCGACGAGTTCATGTCAACCACAGGGCATCCTGGATTCAGCAGGGCACTGGTGGCCTGAGGCTCTCGAGTGCCATCTGCGGCGCGCGTTGCGCGCATTGCCGGAGAGTCTACACAGCAGCAACCAGGCGGAGGGATCCGGAGGGCTGGGCAGCGACGACGAGGAAGAAATTGTAAAGAAAGCTCAACAAATAATTGTAAAACTCCGCGCCGTCATAGTCTTTGGCGTAGCCACTGTGTCGGCGGCTAACAAGTACTGCAGAAGCCGTAACAAGTGGTGCAGAAGTCGTCACAAGTGGCAAATGGCCGTAACAAGGCAGTGATGGATGGAAAAGCCGAGAAAGAGATGGAAGGATAATACCATGGGAGACATGCAGATACTGCGTCTGAGAGAGGAAGATGCAGCTGACAGGTAGGTGTGGAAGGCTGGAATGAGTGAGACCGAGGACTGGCTGGCGTTTGTGGGGCCAGTACAGGTAAGTATAAAACAAAAATGATAAGTGTCATAATGCAGAAACGAGTTATGAAATTTCACATGGAACTTCGAAAAACTACTACTGAAACGTATTTGTTACTAAATGAAGTGCGTGGCAAAGACTGTTCATCATGTATTCGAGTTTTTGAGAGGTTCAAGCGTTTCCACGCTCGCTGAGAATTGGTTGAAGATGACTTTCACTTCGAAGGTCCTTCAACATCAAATACGGTTGAAAATATCTAAAAGTAGGTAATCTGATTCTATCTCACAGTCGGTTGAGTATTCTATCAATTGCTGAAACTGTAGGAATTATCACGAGCAAAGCATGTGCGAAACTTGTCACGGGAATTCTTACTATCGAACAAAAAGGAGCTTGTGATAAAGTCTCTATGGACACTTTGAATACAATTCAAAATGATCCTAATTTCTTGGAAACAGCAATAACATGTGACAAATCTTGCTTTGTCATCTATGTTTCATCAACTAAGTGCCAATCCATGACTGGGAAAGGCCCAACTTCACAACAAAGCTCGAAAAAGCAAATCAAGGTTCAAAGCGATGATGATTGATATTTCCGATCTTCATAGAACTATGTATCTTCACCGGGTTCCTTAAGGTCAGACTATCAATCAACATTACTTCCTTCGGGTTCTTGCTCAACTTTGTTAGACAATAAGAAAAAAAAACGACTCAAATTCTGGAAGAACTACTCACGGGCTCTGCACCAAGAAAACGCACCGGCTCGTACCGCATTGTCTGTTAAGTGGTTTCCAGCGAAGTAAAGCGTCCCTGTATTAGACCCTACACGTTATTCGCCTGCTCTATCTCCAAGTGACTTTTATCTGTTCCCCAAAGTCAAGTCTGCATTAAAAGGATTTCATTCCACCGAAGTAGTGAATGAAAAAGGAGGGACATGTCATAAAGGAGTTCACAGACGAGGACTACCAGGGCTGTTTCCACCACCGAAGGAGTATAATGATACTGACAATAACTAAATATATATGGTTTTGAAATAAAATGTTTTACAGCAGTATCCCGCTATTTTACAGCCACACCTCGTATGTGCCATTGAATAGTAGACTTTCCACCTTTGCTGTACTATGTTTGTGATCTCGATTGCTCCCTGTGCTGTTGTATACGCTTAAGACGACTTTGCTACGTTCTGGACTCGTTTTATGTTATCAGCTCGATTCGCAAGCTCCTCCGTCATTGTACTCAGGTACCGCCTGGTAGTTTCAGAGGTCCCTGCGACACCGTCAGTGTGAATGATCATAAACTGTGTCGTACCTTCGCAGAAGAGGATACAAAAATCGCTTTCTGTCACTGTCGACTAACCAGCCAGTATCTTTAAAGAACAGCGAGAGTCCCTTTACTACGTCTCTGTCAGCCACAATTTCTTTAGGAATCTATGACACAAAGATTTTGCTCTTTGGATCTCCAGATCTTCGCAATGGTGCAGTCCACCATGCTACATATCCTGCATTTAGGGGATTTTTTCTGTATGTCAGTAAGTCCGATGTGCACAGGTGTTTCCTGTAGTTCCCATGGCCAGTCATCAGATTGTGCAGATTGTGTTTATTCAGGTTATTCGTTACTCTGTCTTTCATAATTGCTCTATTATTTTTTAGAATGGTGACAGCAGGGAAGTGGTCCGGTAATTTTCTATGTCTTCTGCATTACCTTTCCTAAGAAAACGTATAGCTCTTGCCTGTGTTAACCGCTCTGGAAATGTTCCTGATGTGAAGGTTTCATTTATTGTATTTGTTAAGGAGCCTTGTACAACCTCTATGCATTATTTCAGTACACACATTGGTACTTCACCTAAGCCTACTGACTTTTTATTTTTTAGTTTTTCACTGTTTTATTGACTTTATTCTCTGTGGTAGGAAGTAACACCACTGTACTTAGTGTAACATTATTTACACGTGCTATATTCGTTTCGGGACCTTTTTGCTGTAACTTCTATGCAATACTTGAAAAATGCTCGTTTACCTAGTTCGCTAAGTGTTACAGATCTTTTATTACCTTATCTCCCTCCCTTAGTGGTATGCGTTTGTTTACCTCTCCCCGTTTCCTTTTTTATTACGTCCCAGACTGCTTTGCTTTTATTCTCTGCATTATATATTATTTTGTAATTAAATGACATTTAGCAGCAGTCAGCACCTTCCTATAGATCTTTTCGTATCTATGATAGAAATTTAAGAATTCTGAATCATTGCAACTCTTTTTCGTGGAACGGAGGTATTTAAGTGTTTGGGAGGACTTCTTAATACCTGCTGTTATACGTCTGTCTTGGTGGGATGTTGATTCAGACATGTTTACTTTTGGAAATGCCTTTTAAAACTTCAATGTAAATAATGCGGATTATTTAGAGAATTTCATATTCACTTTGGTCTCCTTATACACTTCATTCCAGCTATTCTTTCATAGTTCTTTTGAAAAATATTTTATTTTGATTTCTGTTGGGTGTCGTTTGTAGGCTTGTAGTTTAGGGAATGATTCGATGCCTGATTTTACTGTTGTTATTTGACAGAGGTGGTCTGATAGTCCGAGATATTTTGCACCTACCTGTATATCACATTTTCCCTTGTCCATATTAGTGGCCACATTGTCAATTACTGACGCAGTCATTGTAGTAACCCTTGTTGCACTATTGACCAATAGGGTCATGCCAAAACTTTGAAGGATGTTTATGAGTTTGCTGGTGGATTCATTTATGATATCAGTGTTGATGTTAATCTCTCCACACGCAATTATTTGACTTTTGTACTTGAGACTTATCTAGAACTTATTTTAATTTATTGAAAATATCTTTGATTTGGTTGCTGAGGCTTATAGAGATTTCTGAGCTGCTTCGCTCTTTGGGTGAAGTTGCACTATGGGTCAGAAGTTTCCAATAGCATGTTACAAGCATGGATTTGTTGTTAAAACAGGGATTTCGTTTTTAAAATTTTATCATATCCCCATTCCGATAGTTAAACAGGTACAAACATGAAAAGACTAAGCGTCTCTGCTGCATATTTGACTAATTGTTCGCCTAGAGGGGTGCTGATAAGTACACACGACACTGACGTGCCTTTACCTACGGCGATTCCATTCGAAAGGTCTTACTCGTTCTGTTGTCTGAGTATCAATCAGTTCGTTTTAGCTTACAGCACACTGTTTGCGTGTAGCAATTTGTCCGCATACTTCATCGCGTTCATACCATATAACCATCTAATGGACGAAACCAGGAGACTGGAATTTAAAAACATGCTGTAATTGTAGCTCTGCATCAGGAAGACTACTCTGGACAGAAAATAGCAACAAATGTAGGCGTAGTCTTACCTGCAGTGATGTATACGTTGGAGCGATTAAAGCAAATTAACGTTAACGCAAGTGTTTCACGATGCGGAATAACATCATACAGAGAAGATCAGTTCATATGTGAATAGGCTAAGCGTCAGAGGACTCCTACAGCACATGAAACTCCGACAAAGTAAATAGCATGTGAGTGGCTCCAGTCTCCGTCTCAACAGTTCAGTGAACAAGGTTCGAAGCGATGTATAGCGGCTAAAAACCTGCATTACGCCAAAAAAATAAGGTGAAACGATTTCCATAGCAACATAAAAAATCGAGTGTGCAGCAATGATCCAATGTTTCTCGTGGGCGACTCGAAGTCTCAAGTATTTGGAAGACATGGGAGAATGTTCATCGGCATCGTGGAGAACGCATGAAGAGTCAATGTGTTATGCCAACGACGAAGCATGGTAGAGAGTCGCCAAGCTGTGCGGATGTTTTGCAAGTGGTAAGGTCGGTGATGTGAGAATTAATGGAACATTAAAGAAGAAAGTATATCACACAATACTGATCAACAATGCAGGGCCATTCGGCAAAGGACTTCTTAGTCGTGGATTTCTTCTGCAGCAGGACAACGATTCGAAACATGCTTCTAAGTTGTCAAGAGGATATGTCAATACGGAAGAAAAATGTGGGGAACGACATTTAGACATGACAATGAGATGAACTGTAGAGACAGCCAAGACATTTTCACTTAGTTTCAGTAATTTCGAGCTTCATTCTGAAGACTTGCTTGTAGTTCCACAATTCACATGTTTTCAACTCCAACCATCGATAAAAACTCATTCGTTTCTATTGTCCTATCTGCTTTTGAATACTAATCTTCTGGTTATCACAAATGCTATGACTTCACAAGTTTAATTGTTTAATCTGACACGTGTTTATTAGAATCAGATCCCAGATCCCTTGACCGGGCTTGCCAAGGTATTAATTCAGCATTATCAGTGTTATCAAATAAATTTGCAAACATTTTACTATAATAAACTGAGTTAATTGTGATTCTTGTTTAATGTTTTCATAATGTAAGATACCCCCCATGAACCATGGACCTTGCCGATAGCCGTACCGTAGGTACAACCATAACGGAGGGGTATCTGATGAGACGCCATAACAAACGTGTGGTTCCTGAAGAGGGGCACCAGCCTTTTCAGTAGTTGCAAGGGCAACAGTCTGGATGATTGACTGATCTGGCCTTGTAACAGTAACCAAAACGGCCTTGCTGTGCTGGTACTGCGAACGGCTGAAAGCAAGGGGAAACTACGGCAGTAATTTTTCCCGAGGGCATGCAGCTTTACTGTATCATTAAATGATGATGGCGTCCTCTTGGGTAAGATATTCCGGAGGTAAAATAGTCCCCCATTCGGATCTCCGGGCGGGAACTACTCAAGAGGATGTCATTATCAGGAGAAAGAAAACAAGCTTTCTACGGATCGGAGCGTGGAATGTCAGATCCCTTAATCGGGCGGGTAGGTTAGAAAATTTAAAAAGGGAAATGGACAGGTTAAAGTTAGATATAGTGGGAATTAGTGAAGTTCGGTGGCAAGAGGAACAAGACTTCTGGTCAGGTGACTACAGGGTTATAAACACAAAATCAAATAGGGGTAATGCAGGAGTAGGTTTAATAATGAATAGGAAAATAGGAATGCTGGTAAGCTACTACAAACAGCATAGTGAACGCATTATTGTGGCCAAGATACATACGAAGCCCACACCTACTACAGTAGTACAAGTTTATATGCCAACTAGCTCCGCAGATGACGAAGAAATTGAAGGAATGTATGATCAAATAAAAGAAATTATTCAGATAGTGAAGGGAGGTGAAAATTTAATAGTCATGGGCGACTGGAATTCGAGTGTAGGAAAAGGAAGAGAAGGAAACGTAGTAGGTGGATATGGATTGGGCCTAAGAAATGAAAGACGAAGCCGCCTGGTAGAATTTTGCACAGAGCACAACTTAGTCATAGCTAACACTTGGTTTAAGAATCATGAAAGAAGGTTGTATACATGGAAGAACCCTGGAGATACTAAAAGGTATCAGATAGATTATATAATGGTAAGACAGAGATTCAGGAACCAGGTTTTAAATTGTAAGACATTTCCAGGGGCAGATGTGGACTCTGACCACAATCTATTGGTTATGACCTGTAGATTAAAACTGAAGAAACTGCAAAAAGGTGGGAATTTAAGGAGATGGGACCTGGATAAACTGAAAGAACCAGAGGTTGTACAGAGTTTCAGGGAGAGCATAAGGGAAAAATTGTTAGGAGTGGGGGAAATAAATACAGTAGAAGAAGAATGGGTAGCTTTGAGGGATGAAGTAGTGAAGGCAGCAGAGGATCAAATAGGTAAAAAGACAAGGGCTAGTAGAAATCCTTGGGTAACAGAAGAAATAATGAATTTAATTGATGAAAGGAGAAAATATAAAAATGCAGTAAATGAAGCGGGCAAAAAGGAATACAAACGTCTCAAAAATGAGATCGACAGGAAGTGCAAAATGGCTAAGCAGGGATGGCTAGAGGACAAATGTAAGGATGTAGAGGCTTATCTCAGTAGGGGTAAGATAGATACTGCCTACAGGAAAATTAAAGAGATATTTGGAGATAAGAGAACCACTTGTTTCAACATCAAGAGCTCAGATGGAAACCCAGTTCCAAGCAAAGAAGGGAAAGGTGGAAGGAGTATATAGAGGGTCTATACAAGGGCGATGTACTTGAAGACAAAATTATGGAAATGGAAGAGGATGTAGGTGAAGATGAAATGGGAGATACGATACCGCGTGAAGAGTTTGACAGAGCACTGAAAGACCTGAGTCGCAACAAAGCTCCGGGTGTAGACAACATTCCATTAGAACTACTGACAGCCTTGGGAGAGCCAGTCCTGGCAAAACTCTACCATTTGGTGAGCAAGATGTATGAGACAGACGAAATACCCTCAGACTTCAAGAAGAATATGATAATTCCAATCCCAAAGAAAGCAGGTGTAGACAGATGTGAAAATTACCGAACTATCAGTTTAATAAGCCATAGCTGCAAAATACTAACACGAATTCTTTACAGACGAATGGAAAAACTAGTAGAAGCCGACTTCGGGGAAGATCAGTTTGGATTCCGTAGAAATACTGGAACACGTGAGGCAATACTGACCTTACGACTTATCTTAGAAGAAAGATTAAGGAAAGGCAAACCTACATTTCTAGCATTTGTAGACTTAGCGAAAGCTTTTGACAATTTTGACTGGAATACTCTCTTTCAAATTCTAAAGGTGGCGGGGGTAAAATACAGGGAGCGAAAGGCTATTTACAATTTGTACAGAAACCAGATGGCAATTATAAGAGTCGAGGGACATGAAAGGGAAGCAGTGGTTGGGAAGGGAGTAAGACAGGGTTGTAGCCTCTCCCCGATGTTATTCAATCTGTATATTGAGCAAGCAGTAAAGGAAACAAAAGAAAAATTCGGAGTAGGTATTAAAATCCATGGAGAAGAAATAAAAACTTTGAGGTTCGCCAATGACATCGTAATTCTGTCAGAGACAGCAAAGGACTTGGAAGAGCAGTTGAACGGAATGGATAGTGTCTTGAAAGGAGGATATAAGATGAACATTGACGAAAGCAAAACGAGGATAATGGAATGTAGTCGAATTAAGTCGGGTGTTGCTGAGGGAATTAGATTAGGAAATGAGACACTTAAAGTAGTAAAGGAGTTTTGCTATTTAGGGAGCAAAATAACTGATGATGGTCGAAGTAGAGAGGATATAAAATGTAGACTAACAATGGGAAGGAAAGCGTTTTTGAAGAAGAGAAATTTGTTAACATCGAGTATAGATTTAAGTGTCAGCAAGTCATTTCTGAAAGTATTTTTATGGAGTGTATCCATGTATGGAAGTGAAACATGGACGATAAATAGTTTTTACAAGAATAGAATAGAAGCTTTCGAAATGTGTTGCTACAGAAGAATGCTGAAGATTAGATGGGTAGATCACATAACTAATGAGGAAGTATTGAATAGGATTGTTGAGAAGAGAAGTTTGTGGCACAGGTTGACAAGAAGAAGGGATCGGTTGGTAGGGCATGTTCTGAGGCATCAAGGGATCACCAATTTAATATTGGAGGGCAGCGTGGAGGGCAAAAATCGTAGAGGGAGACCAAGAGATGAATACACTAAGCAGATTCAGTAGATACTGGGAGATGAAGAAGCTTGCACATGATAGAGTAGCATCGAGAGCTGTATCAAACCAGTCTCAAGACTGAAGACCACAACAACAACAATGTAAGATAGACAGGGCCACTTTTTATATCTCTAGATACCATCCTGCCTGCGTAAACTTACATTTGGTCCTCACTCCAATTGCAGGTCTTATCTGTAGCGGTCAGCATATTTCAAAGAAAGCCCGGTTTTTTATAGTTCTGTTCACAAAAGCATTCTTCCGGGTCTGTCGAAAATGGCACATCTATTCCTTCCAGTTGCAGGTTGTTAAAAACAGGCTCTGCCAGTGTCCCTTCACCACGTGAGGTAATATCTGCATTGTGGCTCTTGGTGTCCTGTGCCCAAGGACGGTCTAATGAAAGCTTTAGCCCTTCTGTTAGCATGGCGTTGGCCCTGCAGCTGTTGACGAGTCCCTTCCATGAATTCTCCTGGGGTCGCCCCTCCTGCTGACTAACGTGATACTTTGCGTGCCTTCTTACTTACAACACAGTACGATATGTTATACACTAGCCTCTTATTTAGGTGAACATCCAGTTTAGTGTAAAAATGTAATCTACGTCAGTTATGTACTGGCATTCACTGGTACTGATATATATCTCATTTATCACTGGGGAATAATTATTCTGATCTGATTGTTCTTTTTAGTTCTGGTTTTATAACCGCATGTTAGTTTTGTCCGTAAGGAAGTCCTGAAGCTAATCAGAAGTATAACACTGAATCGCCAAAGAAACTGTTATAGATATGCGTACTCAAATACAGCCGGCCGAAGTGGCCGAGCGGTTCTAGGCGCTTCAGTCTGGAACCACGCGACCGCTACGCTCACAGGTTCGAATCCTGCCTCGGGCATGGATGTGTTTGATGTCCTTAGGTTACTTAGGTTTAAGTAGTTCTAAGCTCTAGGGGACTGATGACCTCAGATTTTAAGTCCCATAGTTCTCAGAACCATTTGAACCATTTTTTGAACTCAAATACAGATCTATGTAAACAGGCAGAATACAGCGTTGCGGTCGGCAACGCCTGTATAAGACAACAAGTGTCTGGCGCAGTTGTTAGACTGGGTACTGCTGCTACAATGCCAGGTCATCTAGATGTGAGTGAGTTTGAAAATGGTGTTATAGTCGGCGCACAAGCGATGGGACACAGTATCTCCGAGGTAACGATGAAATGGGGATTTTCCCGTACGACCATTTCACGAGCGTACCGCGAATGTCAGGAATCCGATAAAACATCAAATTTCCGACATCGCTGCAGCCGGAAAGAAGATCCTAAAAAGAATTACGACTAAAGAGAATCGTTCAAGGTGACAGAAGTGCAGCCCTTCCACAGATTGCTGCAGATATCAGTGCTGGGCCATCAACAAGTGCAACCTATTCAACGAAGCATCATCGATGTGGGCTTTCGAAGCCGAAGCCCCCTCGTGCACCCTTGATGCCTGCACGACACGAACCTTTACGCCCTGGCCGGGCCTGTCAACACCGATATTGGACTGTTGATGACTGGAAGCGTATTTGAGGGTCGGCCAAGTCTCGTTTCAAATTGTATCCAGCGGATGGACGTATACGGACATGGAGACAGCCTCATGAATCCATGGACCCTGCATGTCAGCAGGGATTGTTCAAGCTGGTGGAGGCTCTATAATGGTGTGGGGCGTGTGCAGTTGGAGTGACATGGGATCCTAATTCGCTCTGACAGGTGACATGTACGTAATCATCCTGTCTGATCACCTGCATCCATTCATGTTCATTGTGTATTCCGAAGAGCTTGGGCAATTCCAACAGTACAATGCGAAACCTCGCACGTCCATATTTGCTACAGAGTGGCTCCAGAAACACTCTTCTGAGTTTAAAAAGACTACCGCTGCCCACCAAAGTCCCCAGCCACGAACATTATTGAGCATCTTTGGGATGCGTCGCAACATGCTGTTCAGAAGAGATCTCCAGCCTCTCTTACAGATTTATGGACAGCCCAGCAGGATTCGTGGTTCAATTCCCTCCAGCACTACTTCAGGCATTAGTCGAGATCTGCAGCACGTCTGCGTGCTCGCGGCTGCCCTACATAATACAAGGCAGGTGTACCAGTTTCTTTGGCTCTTCAGTGTAGTACAATACACAGTAACCTTGTATTTTTTTCACAATACGACAGTGCCGAGCGGTAACGAATACCTTCTGGATGTAAGTAATGCCGCATGAAGCTGGATGCCTTTGGCTACAGCAGTCGGAATTTCGTGGACAAATCACCTCTCACTACGGAATCTATGTTGATTTGTGTAAAAGAGATTTTCGTCGACTAAAACGTTTTAATGCCTTAGAAGAAACATGTTCGCAATTCTAAACATACTCTGACGTCCGGAATGTATCGCTGTAACTATGCGCATCTGTCAGTCACTTGAAGAACAACTCTACTTGATGGCGGGAATAGTGTACAGTCTTTCACAGTCAACTGGTACTTTTCGTTGCTAGGAGTTGGCAAATTCTCTGGGTTAACCATTGCAGAACCAGATGGATATTTCATGATGTCCAAATTGGAGTCCCACTGTTTTTTCCCATTTCTCCATTAAAAAAAAATGGCTCTTAGCACTATGGGACTTAACACCTGTGATCATCAGTCCCCTAGAACTTAGAACTACTTAAACCTAACTAACCTAAGGACATCACACACATCCATGCCCGAGGTCGGCTTCGAACCTGCGACCGTAGCGGTCACGTGGTTCCAGACTGAAGCGCCTAGAACCTCACGGCCACAACAGGCAGCTATTTCTCCATCATTTATATCAAAATCAGCCATTTCGGCATTGTACACTGACTGATAGCAGCAACCTTCTTATGATCATATGTAATAAAACAGTTTGAGAGTATAATTGCATAGGCTAGTTCTGAATTCAGTATTTCAACCTTCTCTCTCTTATCTTCCTTATCGATGTCAGTATGGTTAGTAACAAATTTGTTAGAATTCTTTGTCAGGCCAGATGACAAAATTTCACTTTCGATTTGATTGTTGAGCCCTCAACATCCAGTTGGTTTCGATGCTCAGTCCAGCTTCCATTGTCACCTGGGGTGCCTGTCGATCATTAAACACCAGCGATTTGTGTATCTCGAGTCTTGGTCTTCATTTCAAGCACAGTTCTCGCAGTGGCTTAAACTTCAGCGACCTAGAGCACTATCAGGTGCACACTGGTTGCTCCATTAGATAAATGGACCAATCGGCCGGTTCTTGATCTTAAGGGGCGTTTACCATGTGCTAACATATCTTGAGTTGTTCTGCATAACAATATGGAGTCCTTGGTATATATTTCCTCGTGTGTGACTCACCCAGCATTTCGCTGGCGTTTGTGCCATCTAATGTTATCTGGCGATTCGGACCACTTTTTTTTTTTTAGAGTGAACCTGCATGCTTGGCGTGCATATGTGCAGTTGGGTCAGTAGTTTGGGAAAAAGACCAAGTGGTAATCATGGAAATGGTTTACTGGGGACGAAATGCTGGAACTTCAAGATGAGATTACATCAGAAAGAAATCCATGGGGAAGATGATAAAAATGTAAGGGAGAATTGAGAGGCAGAAGTTACAATGGTATGACTGTTCAGAAGGAATGGATTATAATAGATGGTCAAAGAAGTTACTGTGGTGGATCCCACGGGGGGAGGTGTGAAGGGGGAGGGGGGGAAGGAAACTTGGTCGATCGCCTAGAATACAGATGACGGTGTAAGTAGGCTGTTTGCGTTTTTATGTTGGTAACGCCACGTAGGGGTCTGTATTAAAATCGCTGATTGTGCTGAGTGCAGTCTGTGGCTGGTTTGCATTTTTGGAAGTTTCACTATTGTAGCGTTGGGCAACTGGATGTGAACAGCGCGTAGCTTTGCGCAGTTTGAGGTGAGCCTCCAGTAGTGGTGGATGTGGGGAGAGAGATGGTAGAGTTTTGAGAGCGGACGATCTGGGAGTGTGTTCGTCAGGAAAAGGAAGTTTGTAAGACTGGATGTCATGAACCTATATATATATATATATATATATATATATATATATATATATATATATATATATATATATATATATATATTATGACTTTTGAACACTATTAAGGACCGGCCAGTGTGGCCAAGCGGTTCTAGGCACTTCAGTCTAGAACCGCGCGCCCGCTACGGTCGTAGGTTCGAATCCTGCCTCGGGCATGGATATGTGTGATGTTCTTAGGTTAGTTAGGTTGAAGTAGTTCTAGGTTCTGGGGGACTGATGACCTCAGATGTTAAGTCCCATAGTGCTCAGAGCCATTTTGAGCCACTATTAAGGTAAATACATTGTTTGTTCTCTATCAAAGTCTTTCATTTGCTAACTATGCCTACCAGTAGTCAGTGCCTTGAGTAGTTTGAATCTTTTATTTAGCTAGCAGTAGTGGCGCTCGCTGTCGTTCAGTAGTTTGAGTAACGAAGATTTTTGTGAGGTAAGTGATTTATTAAAGGTATAGGTTATTGTTATTCAGGGCCATTCTTTTGTAGGGATTATTGATAGTCAGATTGCATAGCGCAAAAAAAATTTTAAAAATAAATAAATATTGTGTGCGTCATTGTACTGATGATCAGAATAAGTAAAGAGAGAAATGTCCGAATACGTTCAGTTTTGCTCAGCTGTTTGAAAATCAAATAACGTAAGAGGTTTTCCACCACTGTCATTTATAAATTTTTCTAAGGAGATGTTTCCCGGATGCCAAGACTCCGGGAATGAAGGGTTGAAAAAACTGTAAACTGAGAAGGGAGAAACGCATTGGTGTATAATTGTGACTTTCAGAGGTTGCACCATTGACTTGATTTCGTCAAGTTGCCTTTGTAGTGGTCGGCTAGCGGTCCCGAGATACACTAGCAGTCGCAGAAGTCGCTGGCTGCGCGAACAGCTATAAAGAGCAAGCGGCCGCCGACAGAGGAGGAGGAGGAGGAGGAGGAGGAAAGACCGGAAACGCAGTCGGCAGTCGCGCGGTGGTAAACGAGGCGCCCGCGGCTGACGCGGCGCGTCACGCATCACGCACGCACCGGCCGTCGCCTCCGAGTGTGAAACCTGTCCGGCCCGCAACACGCCGGTTAATCGCTCCTCCTTTATAACGAACCGCCGCCCGCCAGGCACGGGGACGACGACAAAAAAAAGGTAAGGAGTGAAATGGGGGAGGGGAGAGGTGTGGGACTGGGGGGAGGGAGGGATGGAACCAGAACGAGAAAATGCGCCGGCGCCAGTATATAATAGTAAAATGGGGCACACCCTCTTCCGCCGTCCCGCAGCATAAAATAAACATAACAGGGCACCTGCTTGCTGGCGGGGTGAACGGGGCAGGGGTCCCGGGCGGATAATGAAGGTGTTGCTCTGTGTGGCTTTGATGTGAGCGATCAATCTCTGCCACATTAAGCGCCGAGATGCCCGGCTGCGAGCCGCCCCGCGGCTCCCCCTCTCGCCCGTATAGTGGGAATCCCCCAGGGCGCTCTCACGCCTTTCCGCCTCCTTCTGAGAAAAAGGCCGCGCCGCGCTGCATAATGCTGTTATAATGCCGGGGTTCCGCGGCGAGACACATTTCGGGTAGTTGCGGTGGACAGGTAGGGCGGCCGGCGGTGGCGGTGGCGGCTGCGGCGGCGGCGGCGGCCGACTGGGGCCGGGCCCGGCCGGGCGCCGCGGTGGTGGGGGGAGGCGGCGGCCACGGCGCGGCCTGCGGCCACAGCCCGCTAGTGCCTCCGCGACTGCCCGCGTGTGAAGCACGCGCCACGCCGAGCCACGCACTCCGCCGAGCGCGGCGCGCGCGCGATCTGTCCGAGTGGTGTCAGTGAGCGTTGTGGTGCCGAGTGCATACAGTGCTTCCTCAGCTTTGCCCTCCTCCCAGTGCTGCGACTCCCGCGTGTGGCTCGCCCCGCCAGGCGCCGGTGCACCATCCCCAGCAGCCGCCACTTCAGACGTCTTCGCAGGAGGTTTCCCGTCGACTCCCGGTCAGGTGAGTGGTGTGCGGGGCAGCCGGCTCTCCGATTTATAAACCGACGCGCGCCCTGCGGACACGACCAGTGCCTCCCTGCGTCCAATTACCGAAGCCCTCCGGCGGCGTCGTCTTCCGACGCCCACGTTGTTGTCGGTCTCGTAGCCGCCGGCACGGCACTTCCCCGCGGACTGCCTCATTATCCGGTCAGTCGCGAACAACCGTTCATCCCACGCCACCCTTGTTTATTTTTCTTTTTACTTTAGTTTCGCCCGTCTCTCGAATTGTCGAACTCTTAATTGAGAAGTGTTTACATTCGCAACCGTCAGGCAGGGTACAGTTAATTTAGACGAAACTTTCGATCTCTCTCTCTCTCTCTCTCTCTCTCTCTCTCTCTCTCTCTCTCTCTCTCTCTTTCCGAAGAGAGTACCGTTAATAGCAGTCTTTGCTGTACATCGCATCTCATTCTGTATTCCACGCCGAAAACAAGAAGAGCTTGTTCCGTTAATCCCACGCGCGAATCTCCACTTCAGCCCCATCTTTATATGGCAGATCACCTGATGTTCATCCAAAGCTCACAAACAATGAAAAAAATCTCTCATTACTAATTTTGGTACCACATTTTTGCTTTCATTTGCGTCTCGTTTGTTTCCGAGGCGGTTGGACTATTTTTCATGGCTAGGTGTTTTCATTCGCAACTCTGAAGCCACTTTACTCGACTGTATGGAACTGTCTCTAATATCATTCATAAAAACTTTAACGGTTAAAGGGGGTGCGAGTTACTTCTGCTATATTCAGCACAAAAAAGTTGGAGGATGATCGTACATGTATAACAGTTTTGTCAAAGATATTTCGCTGCGTAATACCGGCCTCAGGCGGGGAACAGTTAATTTAGCTGGCTTTCTCTCCGAAGAGCGTTAGGTAGGTTGCAGTCATTCCTATTCAAGGAGTTTCACTGCACGTCGAAAAGGTGCAGAGGTTGTCCTACCGCTAAAACTGTCCCGTTGTATCAGATTTTAAGTTATCCAAACAAAACTCGTGTGAAGCTCACAGATATTAGGAATACCGTTATTTTTCATCATTATCAAGTTCACCTGCTTTATGGATGCTTTACAGAGTGACAACAAATGTATTGTTAGCCAGGCGTTCAATCGCCTCTTCGTATTTATCAATGAACATCACAAGCGGATTGTGTTCTACAGAATTTATTTGTTTCGTGAACCGGTTTGCGGCTTACAAGGTCGTCATCAGACGGTAACTGGTACCATCCACAAAGAGGATATAATACTGGTCAATATTACTCATGCAAGCTGTGTTACAGGATATTAAGAAAGATTTTCAGCCGACGTGCATTTAGTAGCACAAATTCAGTGTGTACTGAGATGTCAGTGTATTTAGTACTCGGAGCTCTGTATGTGTTGGTTAGTAAAGAATCTTCTACACTATACTATTAATCTGTCAAATCCTAAAGAGTCGTTCATAGATCCTCTTCTAGTCAACTTATATTTCGTTCTACACACAGATCGTGGCTCAGCTCCATCTTCACAACGACTACCATACGATATTAGTAGCTACACTGATATTCTCTAACGAAAAGTTTCCCTCAGTTTCTTTAATTACAGAGTATTTCCAAGCAACTGTGTATTATTACATAGTACAATAGTACAGCTTCAATATCAGCGAAACTATATTACGATGTTAGTGCATTTAGAATTCGAATTCCGTGTATCTTCGGAGATTGTGGCTGAGTAGCAACGAACAGCATCTCGAAATTGTTGCAATACCGCACTATTTTGAGTCGTAAGACATGTTACAACTATGTTCGAGATGTAATCAAGATAGTGGGTGCAGTCGACTCGTGTGTATTGACTGTGATTTTCTTTTTATACGCTTTCTCTTTTTATTATTATAAGGAGAAGATAGGGCGTTTTTTTCCCCCAGCATTCTTTGACAGCGAGAGCTACAGAGCTTTCTTGCATTCTTTTTAGCCCATGTGGATTTCATAGCGAAGCTTCAATGTCAAGGTTCCGCCAGTGTCCAGTATTTTAAATCTCTAGGAGATTGTCCCATTTAGCGAAGGGGAAACATACTAAAACGCTACACTCTTCTACTACATTTCAAGTCGAGAGTTTATTTTAGCTACATGCCATATGCAAGCCAGTTACTTCAGTCGTATATTGCTGTATATTTGTCACGCTTTCCATTTGTTCTGTTTATGCCAACACACACTAAAATCTGCAAGCTAATGACTTCATTTTTTTCCTTCTTCAGGCAACGGTTTTCTTCGGTGATCCCAGGTATTGAAAGTTAAATGTAATATTTAAGAGAAAGTTCGATGGGCTATCTTACGATCAGACCACTATTCAGCCGAACAACAATCCGCATCACAGTTTTATCATTATATTACTACGTTAGTTTGTTGAGTGTTCGGAACTTCGAATCTCTGAGAGACTGTGTATATTTAGTATAGAAGACAAGCGTGGGAAAACGTATGCCCTAATTCGAGGCGTCAGTTTCATCTCAGCTGTACGTCATAGCGAACCTGTCCACGAACTGTAACCTTCATGTATTTGGTTACCTTGACCACGCATTAAAATATGCATAAAAATAGCTCTGTGCCGATGGTAATCTGACTTCTGTTTCTTAAAGATACCTGGGGCGATATGGTTGTGTGGCAGGTCACTTACTACGCTGTACAATGATTACTGAACATCACCTGCATTTCCTGCATTTTATCTACCTACACCCTGCCGGTCCGAGTTACAAGATCGTCAGCGACTATAGTGACTGAGCTATTTTTCTCTTATAGGAGCGTTGGATACACATGTGGAACTCAGTAAAAAGAATGTGTGTTCGAAGATGATGTCTAAGAAACCACATTCGTCTTATATTACATAAGATTTTTCTCAGTGTCTACTTTCTCACTCTCTTTGGTGCTAATACATTATTATGCAAGCCAACGTAGAAAAAGTTAATGTTTCAGCCGCAGAACAGACTTACGGATACGACTGATATATCTCCATTCGTAGACAGATCTGTCTGGACAGTTTACCGTCACAATCGTTCCTCCTCCATTATTACAGCCAGCTTGAGCTGTAATTATAACGGCCGCCGTAGTGGATGAGTCAGACGCTTTATATTTTCTTTACTGGTGGCTGTAGGCTGTATCACTTGTCACTGAGAAGCTACCCGGGAGTTTCTTTTGCTGTTTTGTTTCGCATAGGGAGCATTTCATCGTAACAACGGCCGTAACAGCCTGTTGAATGCCTCTCTACTATATTACTGACTCTAGTGTTTCGTTTGTAAGATACGGGTATCTGTTCACTCTTCTGTGATTACTGGCCGTCATGCAGTTTTTATGTTTACCCGAACTACGTCTAATTGTGTTCTTCTTGCAGTTTTATTGGAGATGAGAGTTAATGTTCCAAGATTTCTCCGTTATCTTTACATTTCTCTTATTTTTTTGACCGGTTTGTATTCGGGTGGTAGGTGTTGGAAACTTGCTCACATAAAAAAGTGAATTAGTTACTGTTTCCGATGAGTCAAACGCGGTGTGTAGACACAACAAATGAATAATTATTCCGAAGGTTGACGACGAAGCTAATTATACGAATATGAAAGTGGTTCGTGGTGCTGTATTTATCAAACTGTTCGAAAATTAGGCAAGAAGGTATTCACACTCCAATAAAAAGAAATTTAACGTGACACATTAAAAACGAAAGTAGGGCTACGGAAAAAGTCGACACTGAACCGTCGTAAGTTCTAAAGCACAATGACCCTAAGTTGTTGACAAACGTAATGAAATCAAGTTTGTGGAGCAAGATAGTGAGGAATTTATTAGTTATGTATCTAGCTTCTAATTCAATTGACAATCGTTTAGGAGGATAATCCTACCGTGACTAGTTTGGTCTTCGGATAGCTGAAGGTTATCCATCAGCGAAAGTAAGTGGCGCGCACTCGTAATGTGAACAACAAAATGAGGGAGTTTAGAAGCAGGTTACTCCGTATGCCTCTGAGCTGTCGCTTATAACCTTCCATCCACACCGACTTCATTAACATTATTGTTAGGTAATGTGTACACCAATGCTCGTGCACTCTGTTCTTCCTGTATATTATTTTGAGCACTTGATACTTTATTGGACATTTCAATTTAGGATGTAAATAGTAATTGGGATCCAAACATTCATTGGAATACAACCCAACGAATATATTGTGATTTAAACTTACAGAGTGAATTCTCAGTCTGCAACAGCGTGTGCGCTGATTTGGAATTTGTTGGCAGATTAAGACTGTGTACCGGACCGGGATTCAATCCCGGGAACTTTGCCTTTGGCGGAAAAGTCCTGTACCGTCTTAGCTACTGAGGCACGACTCACGATCCACCCTTACAGCTTTACTTTCGGCAGTACCTCATCTCCTATCTTCCAAACTTCACAGCTCTTTTCTTGCAGGAGTGCCAGTGCCGCTATATGTGAAGGAGACTTTGCGTGAAAGTTGAAAGGTAGGAGGTGAGGTAATAGCGGAAGTAAAGCCACGAGGGTGAGTCGTGGCAGCAGTTGCCCGTAAGAGGCAAAGGTCTCAGGTTCGAGTCATGATCTGAACCCACTTCCAAATGTGGTGGTATACGTTCCATACCATCTATTCCTTTAGCACTACAACTGTAGCATTCCTACGCAAGCCACCTGAAGGTGTGTGGCGGTGGGTGCTTCTGGTACCACTAACCGATCTCCAGTTTCCTGCTCCACATGCGAATGGCGCGTGGGAAGAATGATTCTCGGTAACACTTTGTGTTAGCTCTAAAATGTAGAATTTTCTCATCTCGGTCATTTCGTGAGATGTATGTCGGAGAAAGTAACATGTTTTCCGACTCCCCCTGGAAACAGCTCCCTCGAAATTCATTAGTAAACGTCTCTGTGATGCACACTCCTCTCTTACAGTGCCACTGAAGATTACTGAGCATCTCTGTAACGCTCTCGCGCTGACTAAACGTTTCCGTAACCAAATGTGCTGCTCTTCGTTGGATCTTCTCTCTCTCTCTCCCTCCCCCCCCCCCCCCCCTCTCTCTCTCTCTCTCTCTCTCTCTCTCTCTCTCTCTCTCTCTCTCTCTCTCTCTCTCTCTCTCTCTCTCTCTCTCTCTCTCTCTCTCTCTCTCTTTCTTTCTGTCTGACTCTCACCTATCATTCCCACTTCTGTGACGGCTCCCAAACCCAAGGTCCTCGGCGGTACTTTTGGGGAAGCCACCACAAATTGTATAAAGCGTGGGTAGTGACCAGGATGTAGCGATGCCTGTTGGCCGAAAAATAATTAATGACAAGAATTGCGCCAGCTAGAATGAAGAGATAACTTATCTTTATTTACGACGAAACGAGCACTAGCAATACAAGTCCAAGTAATATCCGAGAGTAATCCGTGTACTGAGCCTTGTCGAATACAATAGCAAATATCACACTGCAATGGCTCCTCTATAAACTCCAAGCAATGTTAGCAATAGACAGTCGACAACAGACTGTGTGTCTCGGGGCCAGCGCTCCTCCCTTTATGCAAAAGGCAGAGGGCGCTGCGGACCCGAGCTCAGCCATGGCGCGACCTCCTCCGTCGGCGGTAACGCCCTGAGACGCCGACGGCCGCGACAACTGTGGCCAGCGATGTCACGGTAAGGGATCGCTTGCGCGAGTTGGTTGGTTGGGTCCGTGGATACACCACCTACCTGGTAAAGATCCCAGATTGACGAACAATACTCAAGAATCGGTCGAACAAGCACCTACAAAGAAAACTTCTTTCGTGAATGAGTTATTTTTTCTCAAGATTCTTCCTGTGAACCTCAGTCTGGAATCTGCTTTGCCTATTGTTTTTATGTGGTCATTGCACTTAAAAACGCTCTGGATAGTACTCTAGTGCGACAATATCTGAACGTCCTGTTGTAAAAACTGGTTGTCTTTCGCATGCCTTGAGTCATCGCTGATAATGTGGAAACTGCGGAGCAAATTGATGGTCATTCATTCAAATAATTTTGCGTTGGGGTGTGACGATCGCTGCCAAAGGAAATCTTGATTACGATGGCAGACGGTTATATAGCGTAGTCCGAGGTCCCATGCACTTTTTATTACAAATACCTAAATATCTTTCAATGCAAAGAAATTGAGGGACCTGTATCATATAAGAGACAAATCCCTGACGAGGACTTTTACACACATTACTTACGTCAACTGTGAAAAATGGAAGTGTGTGTGTGTGTGTGTGTGTGTGTGTGTGTGTGTGTGTGTGTGTGTGTGTGTGTGTGTGTGTGTGCGTGCGTGAGCGCGTACATGTGGAGGGGGGGGATTGAGTGAAGGAGGCACTGGTAACTCATAGCGCGTTCTGGACAATGTGATGTCGTTTATGTACTATATAGAATTACAGAAGTGTTAATGAGATGGCGGATTGGATGCCCTCCTGCAATGGAGGGGCAGGATTAAAATCACGTGTGTCCCTAAAAACAAGATCTCAGACGAATGCTTGCACTTTTATTTAGAGAGAGTCGAGCAGACACCTTCCACTCCCTCGCTGCCTCCTTCTCCTCCCCCGCCGCCCTCCTCCTCTCTCCTCTCCAGACCTGCTGAGTATGTGAACTGTGGTCGTATCTATAATCTAATAGAGCTGTCGTTAGAATACCGGACTCTAGCCTTCGTTTTCTTTGGTTTTTTTTGTGTGTAATTCACTGACATTACTGTCTCGTTTTCTGTTCATTAATCTCCCATGTCGCCCTACTAAAATATTGCACATTTGCAGTGTTCCATTTCGTGTATAATTATGTTTAAATATGTTCAGTCATAAGTGATGTTTCATCCGCAAAATCTGGCTAAATTGCTGTACGAATTGACCTTAGTAAATCTAAATGTTGTTTCAGCAAGTCATAAGCAAAGGTTTAGAATTTCTGTTCAGGGAAATCTTCGGCTACATCGCTTCACGAACCTTCAGAAGCCGGAACAGTTTACTTTTTCTTTCCTCCTTCTTTTTCTTCTTCCCCTCCTCAAGCATCAGATACGATAGCATATTCGATACTCATCTGCTGCATGGTCTACCCTCTATCTTTCTGCCTCCATTGTACTGTCGGTAATAGTCTTTTAGTAACAGTCTTTTCTCTCCAGGTGTTCAATGATCTTAAAACATTTCAGTCTGTTTTGTCCCTGAGGACATTTATATTTTTTGTTACTGTTTCATTTAAAATCCTGTCTGATCTGGTACAGTATTCCACTCTTCTTCGAAATACAGAGAGAGATGCTGCAGTGGGTTACACAATGGACACACAACCGGGAGGACTCCAGTTCAAATCCCAGTCTGGCTATCTAGAATTAGGTTTTCCGCGGTTTTCGTAAATGGATGAAGGCGAATGCCGGGGTCTCTCCTTTCGAAAGGCCGCGGGCTGTTCCCTTCCAGTCCTCGCCAAGTTGAAGTCTAATGATTTTGTCGTCGCCAGGACGTTAACCCTTGATTTCCCGTTCATACTTTTTCTGTTAAGAGTACTTATTTATTGCCTCTGGATTCTACTGTTTACTTCACTACCGTGTGACACAGCGTCTACAATAATCCTGTAATAGAATCTCATTCGTGTCTGAAGGTGCTGCTAATTGTCTAAAGGTGAAATTTTTTCGCTCTAGCAGCGGTAAGTAATTGAGAACGCAGATATCCGGAACATTTTCTGTGTTCTATTACATCATCGTTAGCTGTAATCTTGCATCTTTTTTTCTTTTAATTTGATCATCTTAGAGAAATCTTTCACACTGAACTCTTCACTGGGTGTATGGATACTTCACTGAAGGTTGGTTTCATTTTCGGGTAATAAAATTGCGTCAGCTATATATAAAAGTGATTTAAATATAGTGTTCTTGTTCAGGTGTGTTGTTGCTTACTTTTATTTTTTCGGTATCCTGATACTGCGTCTTTTTAAAGTATAACAACATTCGCGAAACGCAGCAGTCGAAGACCTCTCTTTCCAGATTTCGAAGAACAATTTTCTAAATTACCTTCCTCAGAAGTGAACTACTTTTACTGTGAATTTTTTGAATGAATCACAGTCTGTCAGCTGCCTTTACTATCGTTGGCGTTATGGGGTCGCGCCCCCGAATGTCACTCCTTACGAATATATCCCGAATATTTAATGAATTTAACTGTTTCCTACTACATTTCGACAATCGTGGAATCAAACAGCAACATGTCATTCCGGCTATTTATGTCCAGTACAGTTAATCCACACGTTAGGTCTCTAGCAGGAATGAAGCAGCACTGTAACTGTGGCGGGGACTGCATATTTGTTTTGCGATAGTCAAAAGTAGTATCCAGTGATCAATATTTCTCAATAACAACAACAATGTGTAGAACTGACTGAATTTATTTATGTGACAAATTTAGTTTTATCGTAAATTACCTGTAAAAGCAACCCTTGTGGTGTATACTGGAAATATGTGTATCGAAAATAAAATGAAATTTTGTCCCCATAAATGTTAATTTAAGCGATGACATCCGGTGAAACTTTTCCGTAGAAAAGGGCAATAATTTCACGAAACATAAACAGCGGCCATTTCTAATTCAGTCTGTCTCCGTACTCTCAGCGTACCGGACTAGGTGGAAATTTAAGTTCTGTTTTATCGGCCCTTTGCAGACAAATAAACGAATATGCTAACTGACACACAACGAATCTGTAATATTTGTATACGAGACGTATGAACTACATACTTAAAAACCGTTGGATTTATGAAAGATCACTCATATTCCAGTGTACCCTTTAGGCACAGCATACTACGTTCAAAGACAGAGAATGTAATAGGGGTACATATTCGTCGTTCGGTGACACGGAGACGGATCGCCGTTCTGTAGACAGGATCATATGAGAGTATCATGGAAAACAGGGAGCTATCCATTTCATCTGACAGAGGGAATTGAAAGTTGATGTGAAACTATTAGCACATTATTAGATTTGAGAGTAAACGCGTTCTTTGAAATGACAGAGAAAATAGAGCAGATCCAAAGAAGAAAACAACATTTTATCGTGACTTTATGTAATAAGAGCGAGAGTGGCTCATCCGACAGCAGTGGCAGACACTATAAGAGAGGAGTTGTACTGTGTGAGACACAGTTAAAATTTTTAGACGATACTTTCGTGTGTGAGTCATCCAATATATTACTTCCCCCAGCATATATCATCTTACGAAAAGACCACTAAGGTAAGCTTCGCGTTTCGGTCGTATGGCGAGGTTTACCAACAGACATTGCTACGACGTAATATTATCGACTTGAGCAGATAAGGGGCAAGCGCCAGTGGTAGACGAAATATTCACCAATCACTCCGTGATATGGTTTGAGGAAGTCACGTCTACGATGCTAGCTGCTGATATCCCAAAGCCACTAGGCAAAGCAAGAAAACGAAAATTTGCTCACTGTGCGAGAACGGTATAATAGGACGAACGCTCTAAAAATTTATAGCTGCTAAATTTGATACACACAGCTGCTAACTGTAGCAGTAACTCTGACTAAACTGAATAAGCATCTAATCGAACTGTGGTTGGATTAAAAATACTGGTAGGGCCTATGTGATTTTATCTGATCTGTGCCGGAATACATCGACCGTAGTACCTGCCCAGTGAGGGAATGCCACTCTCTCGACAACTCATGCCCAAATGTTTTTAGTGGGCGATCAAGGGCACCATGCGGCCTTGCGTTATCTCGTTGAAATAAAACTTTATGGAGATCTCGAATATAGGGCATAATCACCGCCCTGAACACGTCAGAAATGTCACGGCCGCTATGCAAATTACCGGATATGCGAAATAGAGGTGATCGTACTGTGCACGGCGCATATCATCACATCAGATACCGGATTCGTATATGGATGACGAACGAGACTGGCAACTTTTGTTCTTCTCTGAGCCTCCATACAGGTGTATGTTCATCTTTAAGCTGCACGCAGAAATGGGATTCTTCTGAACGGACGACAGGGTGCCACTGCTGCACCCTGTGTTGTCCTTGAGCGCAACAATACTCTCACCCCTCTCTCAGCTGTCGCGCCAAGACAATAAACAACATTGGTCGCCGTGATTGCAGTCGTCGCACTGTCCATGTGGATACTTGTCTTGCTGCAAACAGGCTCATTTCCTGACTTAAGTTGTATGATGTGCCGGCCGCTGTGGCAGAGCGGTTCTAGGCGTTTCAGTCCAGAACCGCGCGGCTGGTACGATCGCAGGTTCGAATCCTGTCTCGGGCATGGGTGTGTGTGATGTCCTTAGGTTAGTTAGATTTATCTAAGTCTAGAGGACTGCTGATCTCAGATGTTAAGTCCCATACTGCTTAGAGTCATTTGTCTATTTGTGTATGATGTAGCTGTACGGTCCAGCACTGCTGAACAGTATGACTGTCCTCTCGGGCGCTAGTCGCAGGGGGCCGTTATTGTCCTCCTGAAATCGTCAATTCTACATTTGCAAGACAGTCGTGAGATGTCGGTAAATACGTTCAACAATCTCGCATAACGATAAATGGCGGTCTCGATAGCCCACAATTTTGACACATTTTGGCAGACGTTTCTCTTACTTATACGAGGCACAAAACGGTTCTCTCACAACCAACGGTCTTACCCCGTTCAATACACCGCGTAAGATCACCAAAGTGATGCAACTTCAGGTGTGTCCAGTGGTTGGATGGGTAACAGTCTAGGTACACCGCCACTTGCTGTTATTTGCTTTCCCTTTGCCTTTTCGGCAAGAGGAACAATGGGTGGTGGCTTCGAGATCCTAATCTCCACAATTTGCACCAGTCTCCAGGATTGCATTCCAAATCTCTCTCATGGTGTGAGAGCGAGTGAGACTATTGGGGGTGATTCGTCCTCAGACGGTGACCTTAAGCTCGGCGACCCCGTTGGTGCTATTCGAGAAGACTAAGCTATGCGCCAGCACCGAGTTGCACTTCTCGCTTCCCTAATCGTCAAACATCATATATGACATCACACGATATACAGCCATTATAGTCACCTAGGCTTCCCAGATACACTTAAAAACACACAACTCTTGTGTTTTTCGAAGGAAAGGTGCCGCAACCCGCGATGGACATAAAAACATTTCCGATAGCCTGCCGAAACTGCCTTTCGTGTCTCCCAGCCAACAATGCCCACCAATTTAATTTTTAACATTAAAATGTGATTTCTGAACCGCGGTGTGTAATCTTTACTTATAGAGGTCGATCTCCAGATGGTGTTACAAACTTTCAGGGATGATAAAGAAGGATAAATGTATCAATATGAGGAGAGGGCCCAGCTCCGGAAATGACCGAGTCGAAAGTTATAAGCGAACTCCTCTTGAGACTGGACTACATGTACCGGTACTGTTAATGGTAAGATTGTAAGGTAAACAGCTTTCAGAGATGGTTTATGGACCAAAAGCAGGAAAAAATGCTTAGTAAACATGGCTTCTAAAACTCGTATCTTACGAGCACTTATGCGATAGTGTGAAAAGTGTCTCCTCTACTGCAAGTCTTCGGAGGAGGTAGTCTGGGCCAAAAGAAGAAAAAAAAAGTCCGGTAAATATGGACTCTAAAATGTATACCTCAGGAGCTGTGAACACTTGTTCGCTCTCGCCACTGTGAGACACACCTCTTCTATAGAACAACTCCAGCTCTTAAGGTATGCATTTTATAGCCCACGTTTACCAGACATCTTTTCCTTGTTTTTGTCCAAACTACCTCCTCGGAAAGCTGCATGCTCTACAATCTTAGCCATAACGGTACCGGCTCACATACGCCACTGTAAGAGGTATGAGAACGATTTTCGTTTGTAACTTTCTATTCGGTCGTTTCCGAATATCAAATTGATGCATTTACCGTTCTCCATCATCCCTGAAAGTTTCTAATATCACAGACTCATCTTGTACACACAATGTGAATGTCGTTACTGTTATCTTGTTCGGGTGTGCTCAAATGCCATAATTTCTTGCCAGATCACGGAAATTTGGCGTTTGTTGCATCTCGCATCTACATCTACATGACTACTCTGCCATTCACGCTCAAGTGCCTGGTAGAGGGTTCTTCCAACATCCTTCAGTCTATTTCACTACCGCTCCGTTCTGTAACAGGGCGTGCAATGAACTCTTAAATCTTACTGTAAGAGACCTTATTTCTCTTATTCAGATGATCATTTCTTACTACGAAGGTCGGTGATTGAATTTTGGTGAAAAAATGTCGCCGCAACGAAAAACACCTTCGTTTTAATGATTGCCATCCCAACTCAGTTATCATATCCGTGACACTCTCTCCCGTATTTCGCGATAATACAAAGCGAGCTGCCTTTCTTTGAACTTTTTCGATGTCCTTTGTCCTTTCTGGTAAGGGTCCGGCACAACACAGCAACACTCTAGCGAGGACGAACAAGTGTAATGTAGGCAGTATCTTCAGCAGACATGATGCGTTTTCTAATCTGATCGTTCCAATTTAAGTTGTTCTTAATTTTAATTCTTAGGTATTTTATCGAATTGATAGCCTTTAGGTTTGTGTGATTTGTGGTGTAATCGAAACTTCAGACTTGTTTTTGTACTCATGTGGATGATCTCACAGTTTTCCTTATAGAGAGATAATTGCCACTTTTCGCATCATTCAAATATCATGACTAAGTCGTTTTTCAATTGGTTTCGATCTTCTGATGACTTTACTAGACGATCAGTTGCAGCAGCATCTGCAAACAATATAACTGGGCTGCTCAGTTTATCTCGTAAATCGTTTATGCAAAAAAATCAAATGGCTCTGAGCACTATGGTGCACTATGGTGTGAGGTCATCAGTCCCCTAGAACTTAGAACTACTTAAACCTAACTGACCTAAGGGAATCACACACATCCATGCCCGAGGCAGGATTCGAACCTGCGACCGTAGCGGTCGCGCGGTTCCAGACTGAAGCGCCTAGAACCGCTCGGCCACACTGGCCGGCTCGTTTATGCAAAGGAAAAGTAGAGGGCCTATAACACTTTCTTGGAGAACACCGGATATCACTTCTGCTTTACTCGATTGTTTCTGTCGATTACTACATACTGTAACCTTCCTGAGAGGAAATCACGGATCCAGTGGCACAGATGACGCGTTACTCCACAAGCACTCTATTTGATTAGAAGTCTCCTGTGAGGAACTGTGTGAATAAAACCTTCCGGAAACTTTTAATTATGAAACAGGTTTGAGAGCCTCTGTCTTTAGCACTTATTACTTCGTGCGAATAAAGAGCCAGTTGTGCTACCCGGCCGCTGTGGCCGAGCGGTTCTAGGCGCTTCAGTCCGGAACTGCGCTGCTGCTACGGTCGCAGGTTTGAATCCTGCCTCGGGAATGGATGTGTGTGATATCCATAGGTTACTTAGGTTTAAGTAGTTGTAAGTCTAGGGGACTGATGACCGCAGATGTTAAGTTTAAAATGGTTCAAATGGCTCTAAGCACTATGGAACTTAACTTCTGAGGTCATCAGTCCCCTAGAACTTAGAACTACTTAAACCTAACTAACCTAAGGACTTCACACACATCCGTGCCCGAGGCAGGATTCGAACCTACGACCGTAGCAGCCGCGCGGTTCCAGACTGTAGCGCCTAGAACCGCTCGGCCACAACGACCGGCTGAGATGTTAAGTCCCATCGTGCTTAGAGCCATTTGAACCAGTTGTGTTTCACAAGGACGATATTCTCTGAATCCGTGCTGACTGTGTGTCAATACATGTTTACCTTCGAGGCCGTTAACTGTTCGAACACAATATATGGTCCTGAATCTTACCTCAAATCGACGTTAATGATATGGGTTGAGCACTGGTGTAATCTGCTGCCGACGTTAATGATATTGGTCTGTAATTCTTTGGTAATGGTGTAATCTGTCCAACTTTCCAGTCTTTTGGTGCCTATCTTTCGTCGAGCGAGCGGTTGTGTATGATTGCTAAGTATGGGGCTATTACATCAGCACTAGCTTCTCCGCTGCCTGCTGGTGATCTCTCCGTTAAGAATGCGGACACGCGGGAGAACTGAGCGGCCTTTCCCAAATCTGAGGACGGCGGGCGGTCAAGTGGCGCGCCATTAACCCGCGAACCAACAGTGTCAAGGATCGGCGCGCGAAACCCCACAGCAGGCAGCGAGGCGCGGCGTGGCTGCCCGCCAACCCGGCCAGCGGCTAGCGGCTAGCGGTAGCCACCGTCGTGGCGCGCCGCCGTAATGGCAGAACAGGTTATGCGCTGCTCGCCGACAAGTAATTGCGTTCTCCGGCGCCGCGCGGCGCTCAATGGCGGCCGTTTTTTCTGCGCCGGGCCCATTGATAGAAGGCGAGATAACTCGAGCAAACACCGCTGCCGGCCGCGACTGACACATGTCGCCGCTTATCGCCGGCGCAAATCGATACGCGAGTTTGTCAAGTCGTTAAGGTCACCGCTGGCGCCAAAAACTCGCCCGGGAGATGGGTCGCTCTGTTGCGTGCGTCTGCTGGTTGCATCGTCCTCGCGTCTCACAGTCCAGCTCCCCACCTTGATCAACATTTAGCTGGCCGGGGTGGCCTAGCGTTTCTACGCGCTTCAGTTTGGAACCGCGCGACTGTTACGGTCGCACGTTCGAATCCTGCCTCGGGCATGGATGTGTGTGATGTCCATAGGTTAATTAGGTTTAAGTAGTTCTAAGTTATAGGGGACTGATGACCTCAGCAGTGAAGTCCCATAGTGCTCAGAGCCATTTGAACCATTTGATCAACATTTATACACTATTAGACATCAGAAACTCGACATTCTTTCTCATTCCACCTATCTTCCTTCCGACTGTTGCCCGCTGCTACGCCTTTATTCTTTGTGGTACCCACTGAGAGTGAAAATAAGGTTTTATGACGTCTTCTCCTCTTCATCAGAGCCTTCTAGCTTCTTGGAACCATCCGCTGAAACTTTACGTCTACAACCTTGGGTTGGATCTTCTGCTGTAGGTTTTTCGTATTAGCATATTTATATTTTTCACGTTGGTCTACATCTCCATCTACATGTACATCCGTACTCCGCAAGCCACCTGACGTTGTGTGGCGGAGGGTACCTTCAGTACCTCTATCGGTTCTCCCTTCTACTCCAGTCTCGTATTGTACATGGAAAGAAGGATTGTCGGTATGCCTCTGTGTGGGCTCTAATCTCTCTGATTTGATCCTCATGGTCTCTTCGCGAGATATACGTAGGAGGGAGCAATATACTGCTTGACTGCTCGATGAAGGTATGTTTCGAAACTTCAACAAAAGCCCGTACCGAGCTAGTGAGCGTCTCTCTTGCAGAGTCTTCCACTGGAGTTTATCGATCATCTCCGTAACGCTTTCGCGATTGCTAAATGATCCTGTAACGAAGCGCGCTGCTCTCCGTTGGATCTTCTCTATCTCTTCTATCAACCCTATCTGGTACGGATCCCACACTGCTGAGCAGTATTCAAGCAGTGGGCGAACAAGTGTACTGTAACCTACTTCCTTTGTTTTCGGATTGCATTTCCTTAGGACTCTTCCAATGAATCTGTCTGGCATCTGCTTTGCCGACGATCAACTTTGGAATTAACTGCTACTTTGGAATTAACAGCTATATTGTAGCAAAATGATAAGGCATCTTCCTTTCTATGTATTTGCAGCACATTACATTTGTCTACACTGAGATTCAATTGCCATTCCCTGCACCATGCGTCAATTCGCAGCAGATCCTCCTGCATTTCAGTACAATTGCGTTTTACGTACCACAATGAAAATTGCTGGCACATTAAAACTGTCTCCTGGTTCGAGATTCGACCCTGAAACCTTTCCTTTCGCTGGCAACTCTCGTACCAACTGAGCTCGTAAGGTTCGTGCTAGGGCTGCTGCTAAAATATCGATATATATATATCTGTAATGTTTTTTTCACAGATATACAGATACCGAAATGGCAACTTGGAGTGCCGATATTTTTATTCTACATTATATTTTTTCGCAGTTTTCGGTACATATTTGAAATTGTTCTTTTGAAATTGTAGTGGAACGTATTTTTACTTTCACTGTGTGAAGGAATCTTACGACTTTTTGAGCTTTTATCGCGTCTAGTCTTCCTCTTTGACTGTGTGAAGCAAGTATAAGTGTACAAAAAATAAATCCGACTGCACTCGGGGTGGCAGTGTGAATAGAATAACAAGATTTCCAATGTAAAGAAATAGTACACCTGTTACGCTATTTCTTCTAATCTGCGCCCCGTGGGGTAGCTACGAGGTCTGGGGCGTCTTGTCACGATCCGCGCGGCTTTCCCCGTCGGAGGTTCGAGTTCTTCCTCAGGCATGGGTGTGTGTGTGTGAGTGTGTGTGTTGCCCTTTTCGTAAGTTAAGGTTAGACTAAGTGGTGTGTAAGCTTAGGGACCGATGAGCTCAGAACAAGACTACCTGGCCCTTCATATATACTCCCTTCCCCCTGTGGGCCCGGAGGCCACAATAGGCCCAAGGTATTTCTGCCAATCGTAAGAGGCGACACCTTTCGGCCTTTATGTGATGGTCCCCTGTAAGGTTTGACTTCCATTTTTCAAAATTTTCCCGTTTAGCGATCCAACTGGGGAAAGGTGCCATACATGGTGCATAGTGCCCATCGTGCATTGATACACAGTATTTAGTCCACTTTCTCATCGTGGCATTGCTGTCCCGCTCATCCTCCATCTCTTGGGCGAGGACACCTTCCTGGATGCGTTTTCCTCCACCCATTATGCAGTGTCGTTTTCTGCGCCGACGATGACCACGAAATTCTTTGCACCTCATATCCAGCATGGCAGCCAGTCCTTTGTGGTGGGCAGCCATGTATCCTGTTGCTTGTAGATCCCTGACTACTTTAGAATCGCTCTGCTAATGCCTGCGACGTTAACTCCCCACGTATATCAAGGAGTAAATGCCTGTCACCCTGGGGCATCGGGACTCCCAATAATGGCAATCCTGCCAGGTGGGCTTTGCTGCGGCTGGTTGGCACCCTTGGGAAGGGCCTCTGGTCGGAGTGGGTGGCATCAGGGCGGATGACACGCGATGAAGCATTCGATGCTGATCAAACACCAGCAGTCTGTAGGCGTTCCAAGTCTCAGAACAATGCAAGGAAGTATCATCCTAAATCGTTCCCCTCCCTGGCCACAACATGGCAGGAACGCCAGGCTAAGGATGGCAGCGAACCTTTATTCACCCCTGTACTTCACATGTAAGAGAGCTGCTGTCTCGATGTCTCAATGAAGCCTAAGTTTTTTGCAGAGCTTATAGAGGACAAGTTTGGGGAGGTGGCGGGCTTGTCCAAAATGCGGTCTTGATAAAAACGGCATCTTATGCCCAGTCGCGGGCATTACTCGATTGTGACAAGCTGGGGGATGTTTCCGTTATCATGCCTCATAAAAGCTTAAATGTGGCGCAAGGTATTATATTCCACAGGGACCTTCTTTTGCAGTCAGACAACGAGCCGCGCGCCTACTTAGAGTGGCGAGTAGCTCATTTCGTCCGGCGCGTCCATCGGGGTCTGAAGGATCATCAGGTTGCCACCAGTGCCTTCATCTTGGCCTTCGAGTGTGACACCTTACCAAAGAAGGTCAAAGTGATGGTCTACCTCTGTGTTGTCAAGCCATATATCCCTCCCCCTATGTGGTGCTGTAAGTTCAGCCATATGTCTTCCCACTGTACTTCCAGCATCACATGTCAAGATTGTGGACGTCCATCCCATCCCAATACTCCATGTGCCCTGCCATCTGTGTCAACCGTGGAGAGCATCGTTCCTCTTGCTCAGCAGACTGAGGGATTTTACAGTGAGAAAGGAAAGTCATGGAATACAAGACCCTAGAATGACTGACCTACACTAAGTTTAAGAGGAAATTTGAGCACCTACATCCTGTGGCTATGACCTCCTACCAGTAGTTCATCGAGCTCCAGTCAGCTCTCAGAGCCAGAAGACTAAACCTGCCCCCTTGATGGTGGGGGCCACTTTCCTCCCTGTTGCTCCCATACCACCTACCTCAGGAGTACTGTCACCACAACCACCAGGGACACCAGTCCCTACTTCTCAGATGGAGACGTGTAAGACTTCTTCGGCTCCTCTCGCTATGAAGCTGTCTTGGGTCATTCCCTTTCCAGGTTTCTGCTGGTGGGAAAGATGACACCCACTAGTGGCTGAAGTGCCCAAAAGCAGCTGGTCGTAGGGCTTCACGATTATCCTCCATCCCAGAGATGGAATCAGTGACACCCTACCAGTTGAAGAAACCCAATGATCAGCGAGAGAAATCCAGAAAGGAGACCCCCAAAACCAAAGGAGTTGCGGTCGCACCCACACCACAGCTACCTACAAGCTCTGCATCTGAGGATAAGGTGGTGATTCTGGTGTCTGCTGAGGACTTAGATCTCGCCAGACCCTCGGGCACAATGGATATAGCCTGTCGGTGGCAGCAGGTGACCCTAAGGTGTAGACTGCCTCACTGAGTGTTTCATTCCTTCCCAGTGTCACGATCACGTCATCCTCCAGTGGAACTGCGGCAGTTTGTTCCATCCACTGGCTGAGCTACGGCAACTATTAAACTTTACACATGCTTCCTTCATTGCCCTGTAGAATACCTGGTTCCTGGCAATGTGGATGCCTGCCCTTCGTGGCTACAGGGGGTATTACAAGAATCGTAGCGATTATAACAGAGTGTCAGGTGGAATTTACGTCTACGTCCTGAACTTGGTATGTAGTGAACCTTTGCCCCTTCATGCTCCTCTTGAAGCTGTGGCTGTCAGGACATGGACGATACAGGAAATAACTGTCTGCAACATTTATCTCCCTTCATATGGTGCAGTTCCCCTGAACGTATTGGCTGCACTGATTGATCAACTCCATAAACCTTTCTACTTTTTGGGAGATTTTAACGCCCATAATCCCTTGTGGAGTAGTACCATGCTTACTGGCCATGGTAGAAATGTCGAAAATTTACCGTCCCATCTCGACCTCTGCCTCTTAAATACTGGGGCCGCCACACATTTCAGTGTGTTTCATAGTAGTTACTCGGCTATTGATTTATCAATTTTCAACCGAGGACTTCTAACTATCCACTGGAGAGCACATGACGACCTGTGTGGTAGTGACCACTTCCACATCTTCCTGTCACTCCGCCAGCGTCATGCCCATGGATGCCTACCCAGATGGGCTTTAAACAAGGCAGACTAGGAAGCCTTCACCTCTGCTGTCACTGTTGAATCTCCCCCACATGGTGCCATCGATGTTGTTGAGCAGGTCACTACAACGATCGTTTCTGCGACGGAAAACGCGATCCATCGTTCTCCAGGATGCGCCTGGTGAAAGACAGTCCATTGGTGGTCACCGGAAGCCGCGGAGGCAATTAAAGAGCGTCTGCGAGTTCTACAGCGACATAAGCGGCATCCTTACCTAGAGCATCTGTTAGCCTTTAAGCGGCTCCGTGCCCACGTTCACCTACTTATAAAACGACGTACAGGAGCGTTGGGAGAGGTACATGTCGACCATTGGGCGCCATACGCAACCTGTGCAAGTCTGGATGAAGATCAGACGTCTTTTTGGGTGTCCCTGGTGTTAACATCAATGGCGTGCTCTCCAACGAGGCAAACGCGATTGCCGAGCACTTTGCTGAGCACTATACTCGAGCCTCCGCGTCGAAGAACTACCTCCCAGTCTTTCGCACCCTCAAACTGTGGATGGAAAGGAAAGTCCTCTCGTTCAGTGCACGTCACAGTGAACCCTATAACGCCCCATTTGCGGAGATGGAGCTCCTCAGTGCCCTTGCACATTGCCCCGACACAGCTCCTGGGCCTAATCGGATCCACAGTCAGATGATTAAACATCCCTTGTCTGACTACAAGCGATATCTCCTTGTCATCTTCAACTGGATCTGGTCCCATGACGTCTTCCCATCGCAATGGCGTAAAAGCACCATCATTCTGGTGCTCAAAAGCGGTAAAAATCCGATTGATGTTGGTAGCTAACAGCCCATCAGCCTCATCAACGTTCTGTGTAAGCTGGTTGAATGTATGGTGTGTCAACGAGTGGGTTGGGTCCTGGAGTCACGTGGCCTACTGGCTCCATATCAGGGCGGCTTCCGCCAGGGTCACACTACTTCGAGTCTGCCATCTGAACAGCCTCTTCCAGACGCCAACACCTGGTTGCCGTCTTTTTTGACTTATGTAAAGCATCAACACGAACTGGCGACATGATATCCTTGCCACATTGCATGAGTGACGTCTTTGGAGCCTGATCCCGATTTTTATCCGAAACTGCTTGTCCCTCCATACTTCCCATGTCCAAGTTGGTGCCTCCATAGTTACCCCTATATTGAGGAGAATAGCATTCTGCAGGGCTCTGTACTGAGTGTATCTCTATTTTTAGTGGCCATTAACGGCCTAGCAGCAGCTGTAGGGCCGTCGGTCTCCCCTTCTCTGTATGCAGATGACTTCTGCATTTCGTATTGCTCCTCCAGTACTGGTGTTGCTGAGCGGCGCCTACAGGGAGACATTCACAAGGTGCAGTCATGGGCTCTAGCCCACAGCTTCCAGTTTTCAACCGCGAAGTCATGTGTCATGCACTTCTGTCGGCGTCCTACCGTTCATCTGGAACCAGAACTTTACCTTAATGACGATCCACTCACTGTAGTGGAGACATCGATTCGTAGGGCTGGTTTTCGACGCTGATTGACATGGCTACCTCACTTTCGTCTGCTTAAGCAGAACTGCTGGTAGCACCTTAATGCCCTCTGCTGTCTGAGCAACACCAACTGGAGTGCAGGTCACTTTACGCTGTTGCAGCTCTACAGAGCTGTTGTTCAATCCCTCCTTGACTATGGGAGTCTGGTTTAAGGTTCGGCGGCGCCCTTAGCGTTGCGTTTACTCGACCCAGTGCACCACTGTGACGTGCGCCCAGCGACAGGAGCTTTTAGAACGAGTCGGGCGACCAGTGTCCTTGCGGAGGCCGGAGTCCCTCCATTGCGGGTCCGACGCACACAACTGCTCGCCAATTATATTGCATGCATTCATAGTCCTCCTGAGTATCAGAATTAATGTATCCTTTTCCCACCCACGGCAGTTTATCTCCCGCATCGGCGGCCCAGGTCAGGGCTCACATTTGCGGTTCGTGTGCGATCCTTTCTCTCCGAACTGGAGTCCGTCCCTTTACCAACTCTACTTAAACTCCATTCACGTACACTTCTATGGTGTACACCTCGGCCTAAGCTTCGTCTGGACCTTTTGCATGGCCCTAAGGAGTCCGTTAACCCCACTGCTCTCCGCTGTCACTTCCTCTCGATTCTTGACGTGTTCCAGGGCTCTGAATTTGTTTACACAGACGGCTCGATTGCTGATGGTAATGTTGGCTTTGCCTATGTCCATGGAGGCCATATTGAACAGCATTCCTTGCCCGCTGGCTGCAGAGTATTCACTGCAGAGCTTGCGGCCATACCTCGTGCACTTCAGTACATTCTGGTGAGTCTTTTCTTCTCTGTTCTCACTCCCTGAGCAGTTTACAAGCTATCGATCCAGTGCTACCCTCACCATCCTTTGGTAGCGAACATCCAGGAGTCCGTCTCTGCCCTAGAACGGTCCAATCGTTCATTGGTGTTTATGTGGATCCCAGGACACGTCGGCATCCCAGGCAACGAACTTGCTGACAGCCTGACCAAGCAGGCTACGTGGAAACCGCTCCTCGAGATGGGCGTCTCTGAAACTGACCTGCATTCTGTCTTACGCCGCAAGGTTTTTTGGCTTTGGGAGACGGTGTGACATAACAGTATGCACAACAAACTGCGTGTCATTAAGGAGACTGTGAATGTGTGGAAGTCTTACCTGCAGGCTTCCCACAGGGAATCAGTTGTCCTTTGTCGGCTCCACATTGGCCGTAAGTGGCTCACACATGGCTACCTCAGTGTCGCTGTGGCTCCCAAATGACAATCGTCTACCTCTTGCTGGACTGCAGAGCGGCGGACTTTTAACTTTCCCATCACCCTACCCTCGGCGTTGGGGTTTTATCATTTGATGTAAGTTCTAGTGCATGTCCTTTGTCCCTCTATGTCCTCCACCCTAGGACTTTTAGGGTGGAGGTTGTAATGTATTGCAGAGTGGCTGGCTTCTCCTTTTTTATTCTGATAGTCAGCCAGCGAAGGTAATCTGCTTTGTTGTTTTTAATCTGTTCTCCCTGTTTCTTGCGTTTCTTTCGTTTTCTTGTCCTGTTTTGTCCATTAGAATGTTTGTTGTCCTTCTGACGTTCTTCTGGTTTTTCCTTTCTCCTGTTCTTGTGCCGTATGTCTTCTTTGTTTTCTTCTTTCCCTTGGGTAATTGTTCTACTGGGAACAAGGGACCAATGACCTTGCAGTTTGGTTCCTTCCCCCTCCCCCCTTGAAACAAACCAACCAATATCCTCAATCAGTTTCCAGACTGTTCACCTGTTCCGGTTTTTAGGGTGATCTATTAAGCCACTGATTGCATTCATGAAGATAGCAATCGTCACAAGGGAACGCCCGATAGGTATACAACACACCTAACGTAAAGGAAAGGCAGATACAGGCGTAACTGACCAAAGCCACTAGCAAAACTACCATAGTGTGCATTTACTTGTGATAGTCTATGGTAGTTTCACAATTTTTATTTGTGGCGAAAGCATAATAAGGGTCCTGTTACAACATCATCTATGTGGTGACTGACAGGAATTATGTGTGCGCCACCCTGGAGAATGCCTGGCTGGTGGTGCCCTCTGTGTTAACAACTGTGTACCATGTGTGATGGTGTACGTAGCACAGGCCACTGGCATTTTCCCGGCTGTGTAGGCAAGTTGTTGTTGCACTTTTTTGCACGATATTTAGACGACCGACCCAGTAGTCTCTTTCAGGTGCTGCCTGTTATGAACCACATACCTGCTGTTGTGGTTTCGTGCATTATCCACAACTGTTAACACTTTTGCAGTTAATCGCACATGAAAAGGTGCTCTTAGAGTTAATATACATTATTCGCCAATCTAAACACAGCGAACTGCGTGAACCACCCGAGAATGTTGCGTCACATCTTAAATAACTGTAGTTTAATGAAAATGTTATTTTTGATGGCTTAAAGATATTCACATTGGAACAACTACTTATTACCAAAATTATTTAGTATCTACAAAGATGGCTTCGTAAAGATATGGCAGAGTAAAGTAGTGCAACAGTTATACGCTTAATAATGAAGTTATAAATATACTCCTGTTACGAGATGATAAAATAATCTTAACGGGCTCGGAAGATAAATTACAGTGGGCAATTTGACCCCTGCACAAGGTGGCAAATGTTATAATACAAACAGAATCCAAAAATAAAACTAAATTAATGGCACTCCACAGTAAGATGTGTTTAAAAGCAAAAATGATAACTGATGATAAACAGTTAGAATAAGTAAATACTTTTAAATGTACTATGAGATTTCATGGACTACATCCAATGGTGAAGAATGCACATTGCAGAGATTCCAACAATTGGTAGATACTGCATCTATAAATCGCAATCACCTTGAAAATATCAGGTAAGAGACAGTAACGAAATTTTATAATATTATGGCAGTATCAGTCCTAATGTACTGGCCAGTCAAAGGAGGACAACTTAAACAACAGAGTTGATAATCCCAAGACCACTAGCTGCTTACCAACTCAGAGATCGGATAAAGAATAGTGAAATTATAAATGAACTGGTCGTCAAAAGCGTACTGCAAGAAATAGAAGAGCGCAGAAAGAAAGGGGATAAATATAGTCAAAGGATGTCAGATGAACTAATAACTTAACACCATCCGAGTAGTCCCAATGGCACCAACCGACCGCCGTATCTTCCTCAGTTGATAAGGCATGGAGGAGCACGTGGTCAGCACACTCCTCTCCTGACCATTGTCAGTTTTCGTGGCCAGAGCCTACTTCTTAATCAAGTAGCTCCTCAATTGGCATCACAAGGACTGAGTGCACATCGCTTGCCAACCACTCGACAGACCTGGACGGTCACCCATTGAATAGCTAGCCAAACCCGACAGCGCTTAACTTCGGTGACCTGACGTGAACCAGTGTTACCAATGCGGCAAGGCCGTTAACCAGATGAACTACCACCTAAATTAATATACAAATACACAGCTCAAGAAAAAATAAATGTTAAGCGTCCTACGAAGAAAAGGAAAAATCAGTTGCAGTGTGCTTGTAATTTGAACAGACAAGGATACCTAAAAAAAAACTCGATTTTATGATGATAATGATGATGGATGATAATTATGATGATGGTGGTGATGATGATAATGACACAAACGATTGATGGAAGTGTTTCCCAGATGAATCGTATCAAACTGAGGAGCAATAATATCCAGCAATAATGTTAAAATTATGCTGAGTGTTATGTTTGTCACTGTTTCTAGCAGGGAGCTCGTTATACTCAGCAGATACAAATTAGCGAGCCGATAGTATCGGTGATTCGATAGCTGGGCACGGACTGCGCCCTCAGTGTCCGTGAGTTACGCCACAGCAGGCGGCTACATCGCCTGGAAGTGGTTTCACGAAGTGTCTTCGTCGCAGAGCTACGGGCCGCCTTTTCAACAAGATGGCACAAGCTCTTCCTTTTTGTTTGCCCTGTAGGCCGGCTAATTGAAATTTGTAGTTGGCGGCAGCTGGCCAAACTGAGCTCACACGCCGAACAGTGATGTCAGCTTTGCTAACCTGGCTGGCCGAGGTCCAGTTTTTGTTCGCCTAGCGAGTTCATTAGACTTACTCGGGTGCACGTAAGCGGTGTCGGCAAACGTTCGTGTCTCGTGTGGGCGTGTGAGCTGCATAATCGTGCGTGTTGGCAGATTGGCTCGGGGAAGTTAAACACGTGAGTCCCAGCGATTCCTTGCTTGTGAGTTAAGAGGCAGCGCGAGTTGCCTGCTGTCGACTTAGCATGTGGCTAACAGGGCACGCAGGTATACAGAGGCTCTTCTTCTTTTTCCGGGCCTTATCCCGTACCTTCACGGTGTCGGTATGTTAATTATTGCATTTGGCAATGTTGGTGGAAGAGGGATGGCTGGATGCCCTTTCTGTCACCACATTTCCCTCCCTCCTCCCGCCCTCACCCCTCGGCCTCTGCCGGCCCAGGACGTGGAATTTGTGCACCCCCACTATCTGCATCTAGTGTTACCCGATGTAGAAATGAGCGAACGTTTTCTAAATGTTTGGGAATCGTGTAACTGAGGCTGGATGTGGGTACCAGCATGGTATTCACCTACTCGAGTGTGGGAAACTACCTAAAAACCACAGACAGGCTGCTTGCCCACCGGCCCTCGTCGGTAATCTGCCTGGTGGACTCGATACGGTCTCGGCGAGCTTCCCCAAAACCCGGAAGCGGCACACTAACGAATGGGGCTACACTGGTTGACGTCTACAGATAAGCAAATCCATATGACAGATGTCACTCAACGAACGCTAATAATGATACTTGGGAGGGCGCAAACTTAGACACAACCAAAGACACTGATGTAAATGCAAACACAGAGTATGACAACAGCATCAGACACAGACTCATAACACGTGGATTGTATCACCTAAAATAGATAAATAAGGTAATTATAATAAAAGCAGACACAGTGCGTGATTGGTTAATGTTTCTACACCGAGCTTTAAATATGATAACTAAATAATGTAAAGGAAAATGACTAATTTAAGAAGCAATACATTTATTAGGTCTAAGGACTATGCCATATGGGGAGGCGAAGCTCGAAGTTTACGTTCCGAGGCTCCCCTCCCGCCTATGAAACTGGTTAAGTGAAGCAGTGTCATACACACAACATAACAGCATACATACAACATGTTGAGCTACGCCTAGGTGTAGCAACACAAATAGTGCAGTACGTATCTCCTACAGAAGCACTTAAAAGCGCAGAAGCACTTAATAAGTAGTAATTGTAGTTGTTGGACAACAGGAACAAATACAGCGTCAGTCATGATATATTTCATTTGGTAACATAAGAAGACGTAATTTTGTACGCTGCTTGAAGCGGGATAGGTTCGATGTTTCTGCCAAGGCCCTCCCACCTGGAATAGCGCCAACATGAACCATAATTTACATGTTACATTTTATTTTAACAGTAAAAGAAAATTTTCGGGCCATCCATTTCCTATCTTCGTAGTTTTTCTTCTAAATTACTAACATTTACTATTTCAACACTTCCTTTCCTATACCTAATTTAATTTTCTTTGTAACTCGTTATTATCTTCGTTTTATTGCTCAAAACAATTTTTTCTACTAGTGTGTAACAATCTACTCTTTCAGGTAATATTATGTTATGTACAACCTGCCTTTTAAAATATCAGGCAGCAGATCTTTAAACACGAAATGAAATGAATATCCGCGTGGGTCGTATGCAGATGTTATCAGTCCCTATTTTGTGAGTATAATGTTGACCAAAGTGCTTCAGAGAGTGGGCACTTATAATCAGCCAGGATGTTTTTGCCCTAGTTTATCATACTAAACTATACAGTGTCACCTTGTTCAGGGGTATATCCTGAGTGTTTCGTTATCAGGGACCAGTGCTCTATGGTAACTTTTTACTGATTCACTGCACTCCGTTTGATTTCTTACCCCAGTGTATCTTTATATTGCACTGAAAATATTTGCATAACAGTGCAAATGATGGCGTTATGAATTGTGTGTCTTGTTTCCAAACATATTTGTTCTATTCAGTCACAGTACCTGCTGTTGATAACGCTATCACTTTACTCATCGCCAGTCTTCAGATTCATTTGAAAGTTCCCGACAGATTAAAACTGCGTACAGCACTGGCCTCCGAGCCTTAGACGTTTGGAAAGTAGGAGCTGTACTGGCGGAAGTAAAGCTGTGAGAGTTGGTCCCGAACAGTGCTTGGACAGCTCAATCGGTACAGCACTTTTGCGAACACGGGTTCACAGTTGCATTCTTAGTCTGTAACGAGACACCGGAGACTATGTGTCACTTACACCAAAATACTGCGAAAATATTCCTGAACGACCTTGAAACTTTTATCGCTGCAGTTATGATTGACCCTGTAAGCATTTCATGCTCAAATGGGTCTGAAACCTTTTGTTTTTCGTCGATATAGAGTCGTCTTATTGGCATCGCTTCAGCAAGGATAATTTCGTGACACAGTTCGTTCACTGCATCTGCTTCCTAACTGAACGCACTCGTTCCTGTGGTTTCATGTGATATAAACGTATAGAAAGACCATCATCTAGCTCGATACGTAGAACCTCCTGTCCCTTATTGTTCCAGTTAGTATACTCACCGCTTATTTTTACTCAAAAACTAGTATAAACACTCTCGTCCCATGGGTCGTTAGCCTGGCGATCAGCAACTGTTTCATCCGCTGAGTAAGACGTCACTCGACGAAAGTGTTTAAGAAGCTTTGGTTCCAGCATCACTGACCCAGGTTCAAATGCTACTTTTCAAAACCACAGGCTCTAGTTCTCTTTCATGTTCTTTCTGTGATGTCCTCGTGAGGTTCTGTGGACCCTCCTTTTCTCTCGCAGAAGTTAATACCTTGGAATCAGGAATCGAATCTGGATCTCCTGCTGCCTTGTCACACTGGATGTTAGTTGTAAAAGTGCAGATATTTCTATTGAAAACTGAGGACAGTGTACTGAACATCATCAAATCAGTATTTTTTTCAGTCACAGACTGATAATTAGAGCTATTACAAATAGTATGTTTTTAGGTTGCTTGGTACCTCTAAGTACACATGGAATAAGTAAGCCACTAACGTTTGTTTTCCCCTGGACAGCAGGACAGCTATTGAAGTTTAGACACGTGGACGCAAAACGGAGTCCGCAGCTCGTGGTCATGTGGTAGCGTTCTCGTTTCCCGCGCCCGGGTTCCCAGGTTCAGTTCCCGGCGGGGTCAGGGATTTTCTCTGCCTCGTGATGACTGGGTGTTCTGTGATGTCCTTAGGTTAGTTAGGTTTAAGTAGTTCTAAGTTCTAGGGGACTGATGACCATAGATGTTAAGTCCCATAGTGCTCAGAGCCATTAGAACCATTTTTTTTTTTTTGACGCAAAATAGTTTGTCTCTATTGACAGGGATAGTCCATTCGTGGCACAGTTACGACCAAACAGAAAACATCAGGTTGTAAATTATGTACTGTGCTTATGGGAAGACTGTTGGACACAATGAAGTGGTTTCATATTCAGGTACCAATGGCCGCAGTGTCTGCACCTGTAGACTTAACGCGCTAAATACATGTCGCTAAAGGAGGTAACGATTCTTTATTCGCAGTATGGCACATTCTTGGAGACATCTAAGGCTTTATTATTTTTAAAAAAGGAAATAAAGTTAAATACCTTCCATTATGACACAGTAGCTTCTACAATAGAGATCCAGAACTGTCCGGATTTGTTTAAACACTTCTAATGTTTCTCCAGCTGCATAAATATATGGGCGTAGCATGAGACGAACAGGCACTTGCCGTTAATCGTAACGATAGATGCAATAGTAAGAGAGACGTTGACCACTAAACATTACTTCTATCACAGAGAACAAACGATCTTAATATATTTAACCCTGTAATGTACACGATATCGCACGTAGAGCCGACACACATAATATCAACGCAAAGAAGGAGAGAAGATTCGTTTGAAGTTCTGTGGAACACGAGGTCATTAGAGAAGGAACACAAACTCTGATTAGGGAAGGATGGGAAAGGAAATCATCGGGGATCGGGGTCTTTTCAAGAAGCCATCTCGGTATTTTCCTTAAACGATTCAGGGAGATCACGAGGAACCTAAATCTGGATGGCCGGCCGCAGATTTGAAACGTCGTCCTCTCAAAAGCGGGTCCAATGTACTAACCACAGAGCCACCGCTCTCGGTGTACACAATATTAACATTTCAACATATCAAAGCGAAGTACTATGACAAGTTAGAGTAATGCATTATTAATCGTTTTATCAGGTACTTAACATAATTTTTTAAAGAAGATAAATGTGTGTTAATGCTAACGAAGAACCCTCACAAAGAAGAGTCTAGCGAGGCAGCGTTTTCAGGTAGGCGAAACGATACTTTTCGCAGAATAAAGCGGGCGGCAGCCTAAATGCGAAGGCCACACAGACGCATGTTCCGCCCCATTACCCGAAGTTTACGAAGCAATGCTGGCGAAACTGGTCTGTGCCAGCAGAGCTGGCCTTCATATTTAGAACGTTCCACACCTGAAATCAGAAAGAGGTTTATATTTCTATGTTCTACTTTCGAGGACTCTCGAATTCCGTTAAAACTTCTATACTTTCACCTCATCCAGCAATATCCGTAACATGAACCCATGGGCAACAACCTGTAGCAATGAGATGCAGCGACTGTGCTGGTCGTGGGACAGAAGCTGCAGTTCCAGTTCACTGATGAGGGTATCTGTTATGATTCACATGGGTGTTGATATGGACGGGTATGAGATTGGCGAATGCCTGCCAAGACGTGTAGTGCCAATAGTAAAGTAAAGAAGAGGTGGCCTTACGGTATGGGGGTCTTTTGCGAGGTTATATTGTGCTATTCCTACTGCGCTGAATGTGAAAGAATATGAACACGCTTTATAGCGTAGTAACAGTTCGGACAGAATGACAGTACCAGCATGACAATGCACCCTATCATGAAGCAGCCTCTGCGAGGCAATGGTTTGTGGACAATAACGTTCCTGAAACTGACTGGCCTGTCCAGAGACCCGACTTGAACCAATGGAACAGCTCTGAAATAAATGAATGAGAACGCCGACTTTTCTCTACACTCTAGCGTCCGATATAATTACTTCCTCTGGTTTCGCCTATTGAGGAAGAATGGGCTGCCGCTCCTCCAAAGACATTCGGACACTTCATTGAAAGTGTCACCAGCACGGTTAAAGCTGTCCGCGAAGGCTGGACGCACCCATATTAATGTCCGCTAATAAATGGTTCAAATGGCTCTGAGCACTATGGGACTTAACTTCTGAGGTCATCAGTCCCCTAGAACTTAGAACTACTTAAACCTAACTAACCTAAGGACATCACACACATCCATGCCCGATGCAGGATTCGAACCTACGACCGTAGCAGTGTCACGGTTCCGGACTGTTCGCCTAGAACCGCGAGACCACCACGGCCGGCCGTCTGTTTTCTGTACAAGTTGTAAATAGCCTTTCGCTCCCTATATTTTAGTCCTGCCTCCTTGGGAGAATTTCAAAGAGAGCTGTCCTCTATTGACTGATACATAAACTACGTGCGTGCGCGTCCAGTCTCGCTTCACCATCTATCAACATCCAGCTCTGAGACACATCTCTCACTAAACCGCCTGCAAGGCAGGTATACAGCGCTAGCGGTCGCGCGGTTCCAGACTGTAGCGCCTAGAACCGCTCGGTCACCTCGGCCGGCTGTCCACTAATAGTTTTCATCAAAATGGCTCTGAGCACTATGGGACTCAACTGCTGTGGTCATTAGTCCCCTAGAACTTAGAACTAGTTAAACCTAACTAACCTAAGGACATCACACACATCCATGCCCGAGGCAGGATTCGAACCTGCGACCGTAGCAGTCCCACGGTTCCGGACTGAACGCCTAGAACCGCGAGACCACCGCGGCCGGCAGTTTTCATCAGATGCTGGATAGGGGGCCCTCTTGTTGCTTTGTGTGCTCGCGCTGAAATGATACTCGTTTCCATAACGAAGCATCGTGCCAATTTGTAATTTGCTGCGTGTTGTTTTACTGGTACGGTGTGAAGTTCGTGAAATGGCTGTGGTAAAAGTTCAGCACGCCTGGAACACCTATGTAGGTTGCCATCTGTTACCTCAAACGTCTCTCACTGGTGAATTATTGCCTTGCTACTTCGTTCTGGTGGTCCGCATCATCCGTGGAATCGCGCGTGCTTCGAGCATCCAACTCTTCTGTACTTCGTCCGCGAGCTTAACTGGGTGGTAACGCCTTTGCCTACAAGGCAGCGGGCCCGGGTACGACTCCCGGCCGGGTTGGAGATTTTCTCCGCTAGTGGATTGGGTGTTGTGTTGTCCTCATCATCATTTCATCATCACCGACGCGCGAGTCGCCCACTGTGGCGTCTCCTGAAATAAGACTTGCAACCCGGTGGCGGAACTTTCCCGGATGGGGCCTCCCGGTGAACAGTGCCACACGATCATTTCATTTCTTTTCTATACTTCGTTCCGTGTTGTAGGGAATGCAAAATCAAAGACTGCAATTTCTACTCCTATCTAGAAAATAACTTTGAACGAACTCTCGTTTCAATCTTCTACACTCCTGGAAATTGAAATAAGAACACCGTGAATTCATTGTCCCAGGAAGGGGAAACTTTATTGACACATTCCTGTGGTCAGATACATCACATGATCACACTGACAGAACCACAGGCACATAGACACAGGCAACAGAGCATGCAAAATGTCGGCACTAGCACAGTGTATATCCACCTTTCGCAGCAATGCAGGCTGCTATTCTCCCATGGAGACGATCGTAGAGATGCTGGATGTAGTCCTGTGGAACGGCTTACCATGCCATTTCCACCTGGCGCCTCAGTTGGACCAGTGTTCGTGCTGGACGTGCAGACCGCGTGAGACGACGCTTCATCCACTCCCAAACATGCTCAATGGGGGACAGATCCGGAGATCTTGCTGGCCAGGGTAGTTGACTTACACCTTCTAGAGCACGTTGGGTGGCACGGGATACATGCGGACGTGCATTGTCCTGTTGGAACAGCAAGTTCCCTTGCCGGTCTAGGAATGGTAGAACGATGGGTTCGATGACGGTTTGGATGTACCGTGCACTATTCAGTGTCCCCTCGACGATCACCAGAGGTGTACGGCCAGTGTAGGAGATCGCTCCCCACACCATGATGCCGGGTGTTGGCCCTGTGTGCCTCGGTCGTATGCAGTCCTGATTGTGGCGCTCACCTGCACGGCGCCAAACACGCATACGACCATCATTGGCACCAAGGCAGAAGCGACTCTCATCGCTGAAGACGACACGTCTCCATTCGTCCCTCCATTCACGCCTGTCGCGACACCACTGGAGGCGGGCTGCACGATGTTGGGGCGTGAGCGGAAGACGGCCTAACGGTGTGCGGGACCGTAGCCCAGCTTCATGGAGACGGTTGCGAATGGTCCTCGCCGATACCCCAGGAGCAACAGTGTCCGTAATTTGCTGGGAAGTGGCGGTGCGGTCCCCTACGGCACTGCGTAGGATCCTACGGTCTTGGCGTGCATCCGTGCGTCGCTGCGGTCCGGTCCCAGGTCGACGGGCACGTGCACCTTCCGCCGACCACTGGTGACAACATCGATGTACTGTGGAGACCTCACGCCCCACGTGTTGAGCAATTCGGCGGTACGTCCACCCGGCATCCCGCATGCCCACTATACGCCCTCGCTCAAAGTCCGTCAACTGCACATACGGTTCACGTCCACGCTGTCGCGGCATGCTACCAGTGTTAAAGACTGCGATGGAGCTCCGTATGCCACGGAAAACTGGCTGACACTGACGGCGGCGGTGCACAAATGCTGTGCAGCTAGCGCCATTCGACGGCCAACACCGCGGTTCCTGGTGTGTCCGCTGTGCCGTGCGTGTGATCATTGCTTGTACAGCCCTCTCGCAGTGTCTGGAGCAAGTATGGTGGGTCTGACACACCGGTGTCAATGTGTTCTTTTTTCCATTTCCAGGAGTGTATATTTCAAAGTTCATAACTTCTTATTTACATATATTACAGTAGTTCAAGCGATAACAGTATCAATCGTTAAAAAACACCTGAGTTGAAAGTGGTGCAGACAATCAATGGTATTCTTTGAAAGATAATTTATTTTCCTTGATGATGAAGTTGCCTTTGTTGGTAGGCTCCGTATTCCGGGCAGCCCATGATTCCTGCAACAGGACGCATCACTGTGTAAAGAAGCGTCTGTGCCAAAATAAAGCGTTGCAGACAATCTTTGATTTCGCCTTACACAAGATTTCTATTTACTCTATCACGATCACCTTTTGCTGGGACTATTCTTCGTAGTGGACCAGGGTACTTGGTAAAACACCTTGATACATTACAGTCGGTTTCGAGATCTAAATGTCAGCAATGTACTAGTGTTTTTTATGAAAGGGAAGCACTTTAGAACACGGAAATTGTTGGTTTAGGACTCCGAATAGACTCAGCTATTCATTTCCGACCTGTTTGTTTTGTTTTGCGATTACTTACTCTGATATTCTGTGTCGATCATATAAGCTTGACCCTAAACTGCTTATTGGATTGGTTGGCCACCTACCCCGTTTGCTCGGAGCAGCTACTGGCGCGCCATTAAGCAAGGCCGCGGTGGCGCCTAAGCCGCACCACGCCAGTGTGCTGGCGCGGAGCGGCCAGCATTCCTACATCGCTGCCTCGCTGAGGCTGGCGACAGTGGCGCAGGCGCCCCACGGGGTCTGGCGCCAGCGCGGCCTTGTCCTATTGCAACTATTCCCAGCCTTGTCGCGCAGTCATCTATCTGTCACGTGATACGGGTCACCGGTGGGATCTAAAGCGACCACCATGGTAGCATAACAACTGCACAAGTAGCCTTGGAATATCTCAACTTCTTCTTAACAGTCCATAAAATACTGCGTACACTCATGAGCAATTGCTATAAAGTATCCGTTGTGCTGCACGGCTCTTTACGGCAATTGGAATGGCTTAGGCGTGTCAGTTGACTTCTTGACTTCTTATGGCCGGTGGCGTGACGTAGGTGAGCAGGGTGGGCAATTTTATAACGCTTGACAGCGTACCGTGTGTATTTCTAATTGTGGATATTTTTTGTCAAGCTGCGTAATGGCTACCAGGCCCTGCCAATATATTAATTTGTTCGGCCGTAGTGCTCCACGCAGACTTCTTATTCAGAATCCATGGCCTCCACCTCGCAACGGAATTGGCGTTGCGCAGTTGAGGCGGCGGGTACTGTTGCCCACACAGTACCACATGGAGGGCTCTTTTATACTATCGTTCATTTATCTGCAGCATTTGTACTACTTTTTTTTTAAAGAACAATGCATGAACTGCAAATAGAAATTATAAATTTGTGTTCTATTTGTGAAGGAAAAAGAAGACAGGTGAGAATTAAAATGGATGTCCTTTCACCAGCATCGCCCAGCGCAAAGGACATGGTGTTGAACTTCCGGTCTCCCCGAGTGGTTCTGCCCATGTCCGTGTTACCCACATGAACGCCACGCCTCGGAAAAACTCGGTTTGTTCAGTTAATGCTGACCTACTGTAGTATACGAATAGCCGGTGTTGTTATTAGTGTGCTGAGTGTTATTCTATGTTAGGTTACAAAAACAGCCACTACTGCTAAGTTAGTACGTAGACTCATTTTATGTGGCTTTAGTACAGTATTCGGTCATGGAATATTCAAACTAACTTGCTTACGAGGGGTGTTCAGTTAGTAATGAAGCACTTCTTTTTCTGAAAACAGGTTGGTTTTATTCAGAAGTCCAAAACACCACATCATTCCCTACTCTTATGACTACAAAACTCTATTTTTTCAACACATCTGCGTTCAACTTAATCATAGCTAACACTTGGTTTAAGAATCATGAAAGAAGGTTGTATACGTGGAAGAACCCTGGAGATACTAAAAGGTATCAGATAGATTATATAATGGTAAGACAGAGATTTAGGAACCAGGTTTTAAGTTGTAAGACATTTCCAGGGGCAGATGTGGACTCTGACCACAATCTATTGGTTATGACCTGTAGATTAAAACTGAAGAAACTGCAAAAATGTGGGAAATTAAGGAGATGGGACCTGGATAAACTGAAAGAACCAGAGGTTGTACAGAGTTTCAAAGAGAGCATAAGGGAACAATTGACAGGAATAGGGGAAAGAAATACAGTAGAAGAAGAATGGGTAGCTCTGAGGGATGTAGTAGTGAAGGCAGCAGAGGATAAAGTAGGTACAAAGACGAGGGCTGCTAGAAATCCTTGGGTAACAGAAGAAATATTGAATTTAATTGATGAAAGGAGAAAATATAAAAATGCAGTAAATGAAGCAGGCAAAAAGGAATACAAACGTCTCAAAAATGAGATCGACAAGAAGTGCAAAATGGCTAAACAGGGATGGCTAGAGGACAAATGTAAGGATGTAGAAGCTTATCTCACTAGGGGTAAGATAGATACTGCCTACAGGAAAATTAAAGAGACCTTTGGAGAGAAGAGAACCACGTGTATGAATATCAAGAGCTCAGATGGCAGCCCAGTTCTAAGCAAAGAAGGGAAGGCAGAAAGGTGGAAGGAGTATATAGAAGGTTTATACAAGGGCGATGTACTTGAGGACAATATTATGGAAATAGAAGAGGATGTAGATGAAGACGAAATGGGAGATACGATACTGCGTGAAGAGTTTGACAGAGCACTGAAAGACCTGAGTCGAAACAAGGCCCCCGGAGTAGACAACATTCCATTAGAACTACTGACGGCCTTGGGAGAGCCAGTCATGACAAAACTCTACCAGCTGGTGAGCAAGATGTATGAGACAGGCGAAATACCCTCAGACTTCAAGAAGAATATAATAATTCCAATCCCAAAGAAAGCAGGTGCTGACAGATGTGAAAATTACCGAACTATCAGTTTAATAAGCCACGGCTGCAAAATACTAACGCGAATTCTTTACAGACGAATGGAAAAACTGGTAGATGCAGACCTCGGGGAGGATCAGTTTGGATTCCGTCGAAATGTTGGAACACGTGAGGCAATACTGACCTTACGACTTATCTTAGAAGAAAGATTAAGGAAAGGCAAACCTACGTTTCTAGCATTTGTAGACTTAGAGAAAGCTTTTGACAATGTTGACTGGAATACTCTCTTTCAAATTCTAAAGGTGGCAGGGGTAAAATACAGGGAGCGGAAGGCTATTTATAATTTGTACAGAAACCAGATGGCAGTCATAAGAGTCGAGGGGCATGAAAGGGAAGCAGTGGTTGGGAAAGGAGTGAGACAGGGTTGTAGCCTCTCCCCGATGTTATTCAATCTGTATATTGAGCAAGCAGTAAAGGAAACAAAAGAAAAATTTGGAGTAGGTATTAAAATTCATGGAGACGAAGTAAAAACTTTGAGGTTCGCCGATGACATTGTAATTCTGTCAGAGACAGCAAAGAACTTGGAAGAGCAGTTGAACGGAATGGACAGTGTCTTGAAAGGAGGATATAAGATGAACATTAACAAAAGCAAAACGAGGATAATGGAATGTAGTCAAATTAAGTCGGGTGATGCTGAGGGAATTAGATTAGGAAATGAGACACTTAAAGTAGTAAAGGAGTTTTGCTATTTAGGAAGTAAAATAACTGATGATGGTCGAAGTAGAGAGGATATAAAATGTAGACTGGCAATGGCAAGGAAAGCGTTTCTGAAGAAGAGAAATTTGTTAACATCGAATATAGATTTATGTATCAGGAAGTCGTTTCTGAAAGTATTTGTTTGGAGTGTAGCCATGTATGGAAGTGAAACATGGACGATAACTAGTTTGGACAAGAAGAGAATAGAAGCTTTCGAAATGTGGTGCTGCAGAAGAATACTGAAGATAAGGTGGATAGATCACATAACTAATGAGGAGGTATTGAATAGGATTGGGGAGAAGAGAAGTTTGTGGCACAACTTGACTAGAAGAAGGGATCGGTTGGTAGGACATGTTTTGAGGCATCAAGGGATCACAAATTTAGCATTGGAGGGCAGCGTGGAGGGTAAAAATCGTAGAGGGAGACCGAGAGATGAGTACACTAAGCAGATTCAGAAGGATGTAGGTTGCAATAGGTACTGGGAGATGAAGCAGCTTGCACAGGATAGAGTAGCATGGAGAGCTGCATCAAACCAGTCTCAGGACTGAAGACAACAACAACAACAATCTGCGTTCAGTACGACGGCCTCACGTCTGTATCCTCGTGAGGTACCACTCTACAGGCCGACGTCGGAGACATAGTCGTGCTGCGACAATGATCTCTCCCTCTTCTACGGAATGCTTCCCGGCTGAGTGCGTCCTTCAATGAGCCAAACGGATAGAAGTGGGAACGTGCGAGATCCGAGCTGTAGGAGGGATTGGGAAGAACAGTCCAATGAAGTTTTGTAAGCTGCTCTCGGGTGCGTAGACTTGTGAGGCCTTCCGGTGTCCATTTGAGCAGCGAACTGTTTGATTGTGATTCGACGATCACCTCCAATTAGAATGTCCACACGTTCCAACAATGCGGTAGTCGCAGTTGTGTGTGAGCGGCCAGCACGCAGGAGATCGGACAGATTTCCGCGGCCTAGTTGCGATGACGACAGACGCTTCACCCAACGACTCACCGTGCTTTTGCCGCTTCCATCTCTCCCCAAACATTCTGCAAGCGCCTATGAATATCTACGAAGCTCTGGTTTTCCGCGAAAAGGAACTCAGTGACAGCTCTATGCTTGGAACCCACCTTCGTCACGGACGCCACATTGAAGGCCACGTACAACGCCGCCAACTGCTGCAACTCCATGGAACTATAGGGCCTATGGCGTGAATATTCCACCACGTCCCACAACAGGTACCCAGTTTTTTCAACCGAAATTGGCCGAGAAAAAAGTGTATCGCCTATTGAACGTCCCCCGTACAGGTCTAGAGTGGCAATATAAAAACCTACAATCCACACGCTAACATAGTTACTACTTTAGTAAATAAAAGTTTGTGTGCTGAAACTAGTTTTCTTTAATTTATGTACTTGGTCGTTTCATGTACGCATATACATAACTTTTGAGTATTAAAAATGTTTGAGTTGATGCTTGCGTGCCGGCCTCTGTGGCCGCGCGGCTCTAGGCGCTTCAGTCCGGAACCGCGCTGCTGCTACGGTCGCAGGTTCGAATCCTGCCTCGGGCATGGTTGTGAATGACGTTCTTAGATTAATTGGGTTTATGTAGTTGTAAATCTATGGGACTGAAGAACTCAGATGTTAAGTCCCATAGGGCTTAGAGCCATTTTTTATACTGTGCGTGTTTTGTTCGTTACTTAATATTTCATTTATATCCCATACATGCTATTTCACTTACAATAACATGTACATTTATATGATTATAATTACAATATGTAGTTTATTTTACTGTGGGTACGTGCGTGGGTGATATGGTGTAAGTTGCGACCTATAACTAGTGCAAATGTTAAATATTTGTGTTTTACGTGTTTTTGTTGTGTGTATTTTGTGTGTCTATGTTCTGTCAGTGTTGTCATTGCCAATCGTCTCGTTGTTAGTACTGGAGCTGCTCGAGCTATGCCGTCTCGTCGTCGTGCTCTTCGCCTTCTGTATTGAATACTCTGTTTATGTTACGTTGTGTTCTGCTTTGGAATGTTGTAAGGGTGTGTGTTTAGTAGTGTTCACATATCTGCGTTCCTCAGTACGTCGTAAAGTGTGTTTTCTTTTATGTATTCTGTGCTGTTCCTCAAGTGTCTGTATCTAACGAATTCCAGTATTGTTCTGAGAAATCAATTTCCCCGCGTGTACATCTATCGCTTCCTGAAAGGGGCACACGTTGCATGCGCGTGGGATAAGGACCGTGTCCAGCAACAAAATGAACCATGCTTCGGCTGGGATTGTCATGGCGCATCCGTAACCGCTCCCAGATATTGGGGAAATATGAATAGTCTCGGCAACCCTTGTCACTTTCGTCCCATTCTTTTTGCCAAGTGTTCAAGCTCCAGTTTTTTAGTTGGCCTCTCTTCTGTCAGTTGTCCAGATATTTGGACACACTTTCTAGTTTACCCAACTTCCGCTAGTATGTCGCAGCCTGACATCTGAAGCTTATATCGATCAGGTATATTCCAAGCACGATATACAGAAAATCTACTGATGTGGTGCCTAAAGCCGCATACAGACTGAGTAGCACACTTCTCTGCCCCCGCCCGGCAGTCATCCTGTTTCATGACGAGAGCGAGTTTATGAGCTCATGTACTATTTGCAAAACCGAGCGATGTGGCGCAATGGTTAGCACACTGGACTCGCATTCGGGAGGACGACGGTTCAATTCCGTCTCCGGCCATCCTGATTTAGGTTTTCCGTGATTTCCCTAAATCGTTTCAGGCAAATGCCGGGATGGTTCCTTTGAAAGGGCACGGCTGATTTCCTTCCCAATTCTTTCCTAACCCGAACTTGCGCTCCGTCTCTAATGACCTCGTTGTTGACGGGACGTTAAACACTAACCACCACCACCACCACCACCACCACCACCACCACTATTTGCAAAACTCAATCCCCATTCAAAATGTGCAAATTCTTATGCCTGTAAGTGGTAGTCTGTATCGCGTCGAACTTAATTTCTCTTGCAGTTTGCAGTTAAGTACCTTCCAGAATGAATTTTCACTCTACAGCGGAGTGTGTGCTGATTTGAAACTGTGTGCCGGGCCGGAACTTTAACCTGGGACCTTTGCCTTTCGCAGACAAATGCTGTACCGACTGAACTACCAAAGCATGACTCACACTCCGTCATAGCTGCTTTACTTTTGCCAGTACTTCGTATCGTACCTTCCAAACTTCACAGAAGTTCTTCTTCGTACCTTACGGGGCTGTCGCTCTTGGAAGATAGGATATTGCTGAGCCATGGTTTAGCTACAGCCGGGTGAATTGTTTCGATCCTAGGCAATACTTCTAGGAAGTTTGGAAAATAGGAGAGAGGTACTGGCAAAGGTAAACCTGCGATGACGGGTCAAGTATCGTGTTTGGATAGGTCAGGCTCTAGCATATGTCCGCGAAAGGCAAAGGTCCCAAGTTCGAGTCTGGAACCAACACTCAGATTTAATCTGCCAGGAAGGTTTTACTTCAATACTTGTTTTGTTAGTTTTTCTTCTGGTGCATATCATCTAGTTCTAGCCCTTCTGTACTTCAGTATTTTGTTACCAAATTATGCAATAAATTGCAGAGAACCGTCAAAGTTGCAATGTTAATTTTCTTTATTATTTGATGACTAGTTTCGAGGATAAGCTCATTATCAAATCATCCAATAAGCTACGCAGTAACATACGTCAGTCACATGGCTGTTAATTCTAGTTAAACACATCTTGTACAGCAGTAGGGCCTATAGGGCTGAATTTCATTCAGCCAGTTGCTCGAGTTAGAAAAGTTGGGTGAATGAAGTTCAACTCTGCACTGCTTTACAAGATGTGTTTAACAAGAATGAACAGTCGCGTGGCTGTAATAATTTACATTATTGCAGAGCTTATTGGATCGTTTGGTAATGAGCTTAGGTTCGAAACTAGTCAGTATGTAATAAAGAAATTTAATGTTACTTCTTCTACGGTTGTCTGCAGTTAATTGCATAGTTTGGTAGACCACATACCTGCTGACATCGTGCCTTCCAGAATGCTGGATACAGGTGAATATTTTATTACTTCGTTAACTGAATAAATTCCCAATGCAGTTCTGATGCGTACATTCCGTACGTGATCCCTCACACTACAGTATAAATTAACTTCAGTGGTGCGTATACGGCCTTCGTCTAACTTTCTTAATGTCCACTCCCCTGAGCCATTTCTCAAAACAGGTTTTCCATTACTTCATAAAGTTTTATTTTTGTTCCTTTCCGAAATTTGTTCAAATGGTTCAAATGGCTCTGAGCACTATGCGACTTAACATCTGTGGTCATCAGTCGCCTAGAACTTAGAACTAATTAAACCTAACTAACCTAAGGACATCACACACAACCATGCCCGAGGCAGGATTCGAACCTGCGACCGTAGCAGTCGCGCGGTTCCGGACTGAGCGCCTAGAACCGCGAGACCACCGCGGCCGGCCCGAAATTTGTTGCTCAGTGTTCTATGTATCATTTGACATTAGTTTAATTTATTCCATGCGTCATTTTCAATATAGTAGCTTCTTTCACGACCTACGAAGTTAAAATGCGAAACTTGTTTTAAAACATGACCATTTAGCATTATTTGAGAACTCGCAGGGTCATTTTCGTTAAATTCCATGATCTTAATCTTACTGTGACAAAAATTAAAACTGTGGTCCTTACGTATCTAGTCAGGGCAATACATGGCGTTTTGTATATAGTCCTCGTTTTCTTGTAAAAGTATTTGCCCGTCAGCGAACATCTTAGTGCTCATCCAGATATCTGGTCGTATTTTAATGGTGCAGTCAACCTTGTACCTTTTTGTTCCATATCTAAGAAAGTCCTCCACGCAGAGTTAAGACATGTGGACAGTAATTAATACCCTTGTTTCTCTCTTCAGTTAGTAATTTCATAGTTTTTAATCGACCTGTGTATCTTTTAAACTGCTTGTTAGAATTCTTCCAATTATTACTGCATAGATATGACATTTTTTAAAAGATCTGGAGTTAAACTTCTCGCATAAACAGCCTGGAAATTATCTAACTGCGGAAGTTAATAAATCAGTCCGACCCCCATTCCCAGACGTTTCCACTGCAATGGAGGTGAAATTAGAGCTCTCCTGACGCTTCGGCTGTCGCATTTAACACGGGTTCCACGTACTATGCGGAAAGCTACACTGCAGAAGTTAACAGACACTAGATACATCATTCCATTTTTTTTCATTATATGCTGTGATCTTGAGTGCTCTTAAATAAGTACACCGTTCTATATTTAAATAAAGCATTCTTCTTTCCATTATTTCAATAGATAAAATTTTATGAGTATTAAAAATAGAAAGAAATATTTGCCTTTTTTGCACACTCTTACCCTCCAAAAACATATATCAGTATGATAAAATGTTCATCAAATTAACATTATGGATGTTTATGTAACGTCGCAAATCTCGTTTATTCTTTAGCCCTTCACAAAACTCCGTGCAGTCATAAACAAGTCTATGCGTTCCAATGGTTGTATTTAAAATTTAGTCGTACGATCTGCAGAGTTTAGGAGATCTTTCGAAATTTTTTGAACAGTAAACCTGAGCAGTAGACAAGATTATATGAAACAAATGTAGCTTCATACAAATTAGCATCCATTTTCATATCTTCATATTCACGGCATTTTCCCCACTATTTAATATTCTTGTAATGAAAAATATTACGAAAGTGTTTGTGGATGATTATAATTACCAGTTTCGTTCTTTCCACAGAGGATACAGGTGTTTCAGGTTTTTTCCACGTTTAGGTGCGAAGGTCACATTGGCTGTATGTGAATTAAGTGAATTAAAGACGAAGCAGGTAATAATTTTAGGTACCCAAGCATCCGAACCAATATGCATTTGAATGGTCGGAGTCTTACTGTCTTTATGACACCTGAGTAGTGATTAGCGCTTGCAGCTTTTCTTCTTTCTAGATGGCATGTATGAAATGCTTATTGGGCCCAGACAATGATGGGTCGCACAGGAAATTCACCGGAAGCCGGACGTGAGGTGTCACCGTTACGTAATGCTCCCACATTAAATGCAGACACCATGACGTCACCGTATTCAGCGACTCATGAATATACACTGCATCGAAACTGCATCCTCTTGGACGGAAGTGAGGCAGTGCTTTGTTATTCATCTTAGTAAGCTGTACCTTGTTGACGTAAGTTTTCCGTACACAGAGAGTTACAAATTTGATCACCGTCTATTACATTTGTGGACTTGTCTATCTTTCCTTTGACTAGGTGCTGTTGTCGCGTTAAATTTTACTAGTGCTTCTTTCGAACTAGCTTACGATGTAATGATTGTTCTTTGTTCCTCATCGCTGATTCAGTTCGAAACTAACAGCAGGCGATTGAAAATTGTATTGTATACAATGTAGTTTTTTATTGGATATGGGCACGGAAAGAAATTAAGAATATTGAGATTCACAGTCGATACTAATAGCGTGTGAGAGACAAATGAATATCATTCTTTGAACGATTTTTACTTCACCAGTAGATACGTTTTGAATGATCAGTTCTGCGATATCTCATAGCAGGTACAGCAGAATGTCAGACTTAATAATTTTCATCGTACACGTAATACACGCATGAGAGCAGCCGTCAAGTTATTTTGCATCAAAACTCGTGTGTTGTTCGTAGAAAAATTGGACAGATCAATTTTAGCTCTCTAGACACATGACAGAAGAAATTGGTGTTAGTGAGATTCCATCAAGAAGCAAAGAGAGAAATTTCGCGAATGAGGCAAAAATGAGACTCAACTGCCGAATTAATGTTTGCTATTTCCAGTTAGCAAACTGTTTCCCATTGCGGTAGCTGTAAGCGCCATTCATATGTTTCTCGAGATCAGAGTAATGATAGTCTCATAGAGATGCAGAAACGACAGCTGAATGCAAACAGAATCTGCTCATTGGACTGTTGAGCAGTCATGTAGCGAAGTGCGGGGAGTGCTACTGCGTTGATCGACGGACGAGGTATGACACTGTTAGCGAACTTGAGGAACAGTGAGTCATCTAAATGGTATGCTGCCTTTTTGCAGGCGTACTGCGAGTATAATACTTTAGCGTTCACGGTTTTTGTTACTTGACTTGTCATCGGCTTGATTTTCCCTGATGAAGTGGACGTTTTTATTAACAGGAAATTGCATGTTATTTATCTACTCGCCGCTTACTTGGTACTTTGGCAGAGAAATGTTTTAGAGGTGCCGAAGCCAAGGTATTTTGTTTTAAATGATGGGTGAGCTACTCGTGTTGCTATAAATGTGCCCATTGGCCGTGTATTTTGTTTGTTCCCCAGCTTTTTTTTTTTTCGCTAGCTCTTTGCAAGTGTTTATAGCTTCTTTCATCCCTTCGCTTCCTGTAAAAAGTGCATTAGCTAGTTAAGTGCTTTTTTAGATTCAAACTGTTCCAATAGAGACTGCTGTATACATAGTGAACATCCCTTTTCCAGAAATATTTTCATCATCTCAAGTCCAAATACAATAATAAATAAGAGCCCTGTGACCTTACATGAAGGTCGGTTCGTTAAATATGAGAGGTGTTCAATATGCAATGCAACACTTTTTATTCTGAAAGCGGGTTTGTTTTATTCAGGGTTCCCATACACTGTAATGTTTCCATTATCTGGCTACAAAACCCTATTTTTCAAAATAATCTGCTTTCAGTTCGACGGCCTTACGCCACCTTACAGGGAAGGCCTGTACCCGACCATGTACTAGGCTGAAACTTCCTGGCAGATTAAAACTGAGTGCCCGACCGAGACTCGAACTCGGGACCTTTGCCTTTCGCGGGCAAGTGCTCTACCAACTGAGCTACCGAAGCACGACTCACGCCCGGTACTCACAGCTTTGGAAGGTAGGAGACGAGGTACTGGCAGAAGTAAAGCTGTGAGTACCGGGCGTGAGTCGTGCTTCGGTAGCTCAGTTGGTAGAGCACTTGCCCGCGAAAGGCAAAGGTCCCGAGTTCGAGTCTCGGTCGGGCACACAGTTTTAATCTGCCAGGAAGTTTCATATCAGCGCACACTCCGCTGCAGAGTGAAAATCTCATTCTGGATGTACTAGGCTATTTGTCGGCGTCGGAGCCAACGTCTTGCTGCATCAACAACTTCCCCATCATTGACGTACTGCTTCCCGTGGAGTGCATCCTTCATTGGGCCTAACAGATGGAAATCATACGGTGCGAGATGGAGGCTGTAGGGTAGGTGAGGAAGAACAGTCCAATGAAGTTTCGTGCGCAGATTTGTGTGAGGCCTTTTTACACATTTTTGTGGCGACGAAGACGCTGAAGTCCTCCTTCAACTTCCTGAGGGTGGCGCGTGGGAGATGGGACAGACGTCTCGCCCAACAACTCACCGTGCTTTTGTTCACTGCCAGGTCTCCGTAGCACCTACGAACATCTGCCATGCTCTGGCTTTCTGCCAAAAGAAACTAAGTGGCAACTCTCTGTTTGGAACACACCTCCATTACAGACGCCATTTTGAAGGCATTCCGCAACAAATTCTGCGTTTTTTCAACCGAAATTGACCGACAAAAAAGTATTATATTGTTTATAGAGCATCCCTCATGAAAATTATAGCGTAAAAAAAAACCATACTGGCGACTCACTACTTGTCGCGACGTCCACCGCTGTCATGGCCCAAACTAAACCGACTGTCCTGCAGTCTGTAGCCAAGGAACATAATGTTTAATGTGGATTTTGCAGGTCTAAGGGATTCAATAATCAATGATTTGATTCAACTAGATATGAGCAAACCTTCCAACAGTTATCACCGTTGAATTGAAGCCATTATCAAAGCTAGATGCGGAGCTACATGGCATTGGCTTGAAGTCTAATTGTTTTGGCTGGTGTGCTACCTTGGGAGCAAAAAATCACATGACCGACTAAACAAGATCATCACAGGCAAAGATGGCATGTCTGGCCAAAAGAAAAATACCAGTGTCAAACAACAGCCTTAATTTGGCGTAAAAATTTCTGGAGATGTACAGGTATGTTTGGAGTAGAGCGTTGTACGGAAACGAATCAAGATCTGTGGGAAAATCGGAAAAGAAGAGAATCCTAGCGTTTGAGATGTGGTGCCGAAGAAGTACGTTAATGATTAGATAGACTGATACGATAAGGAGTGAGGAGGCTCTGTGCAGAATTGGCGAAAAGAGGAACGTATGGAAAACACTGACAAGAAGGAACGGTGTCCTCTGACATGTGCTAGCTCTTCTTGCCTAGACAATAAAAAACTGTACCAAACGATTCAGTATTTGGGGAGAATATTACCAAAGCAACTGTAAAATGAAGTTTGTTTTGATTTATATGTTTGTTTTGATTTATGAACGAAACACAACTGGAACTTTCGGAGTAACAAAATGGTTCAAATTGCTCTGAGCACTATGGGACTTAACTGCTGTGGTCATCAGTCCCCTAGAACTTAGAACTACTTAAACCTAACTACTAAACCACACACATCATGTCCGAGGCAGGATTCGAACCTGCGACCGTAGCGGTCACGCAGTTCCAGACTGAAGCGCCTAGAACCGCTCGGCCACTCCGGCCGGCTTTCTGAGTAACATCAGCATATTTATTCACCGTATCTAATTGGATTATTTGCTTAACTCAGTAGTAATATTAGTTTGCATTAACTGAAAGCAGATTACCAACATCAAAACACTCGTACTTGCAAATCAGCAGGCTCCGTATTTCCTTATGACGAAATGAACCGTACTGTTGTGTGACGTCCTGGCAGATTAAACTGTGTGCCGACCCGAGACTCGAACTCGGGACCTTTGCCTTTCGTTGGCAAGTGCTCTACCAACTGAGCTACCCAAGCACGACTCACGCGTTACTTCCGCCAGTACCTCGCCTCCGTCCCGAGTTCGAGTCTCGGTCGGGCACACAGTTTTAATCTGCCAGGAAGTTTCATATCAGCTCACACTCCGTTGCAGAGTGAAAAATCTCGTTCTGAATGTTAAAGATGTTTCTTTCACGAGTGAGATTCGTACGAAGAAATGTCGCTGTGGCAATCCTGTCTTCAAACGATTCTCCTGATATTCCGAATTTCTACGTTTCAAATGTTTCAGCATCGGTAACATCCAAGGGATCTGAAGGTGACTGCCGAACGATTCAACTGCCGCCATCATACCCTGCGCGTAAGGACCACGAGGAAACGATACGAGAAATTAGGGTTCATACGGAGGCGTATATATAGCCGTTGTTCCCTCTCCCCATTTGCGAGTGGAGCAGGAGGGGAAATGACAAGTAGTGGTGCAGGGTACCCTCCACCAAGCACCGTGCTGTGGCTTGCGGAGGATCTATGTGGATGTAGATGAAATACAAGAATATGAGAATTTAAAAAGATTGTAACCCCTGAAAACACCAGACACGCATGAATTATACAGGATGTTTATAAATTAGTTATAAAAAAAGTGGAATTTAATTGTGAAAAAGATAAATAATTTACAGAAATGTTTGATACCGCACAGCATACAGTACACCTTCAAGTTCTATTTACGAATGTTTAATGCGGCTACATTTTGTAACACAACAAGTGCCCCATCTGTAATCAGTTTCCTGCCATATCCTATGAACAATGTCTTGTTTTGTGGCAACTGCTTGAGTTACACATTGTCGCAGCTCGTCGTCGTTTCCCGGAAGCAGAGGAATGAACACTCTGTCTTCAATTTAATTACACGTAGGGAAGTCCATTGGGGTTAAACCAAATGCTCATGAAGCCCAGAATAATGTTCAACGCCGTGAAACTCAAGTCGGCACATTCCTACTGAGATACGCGACAACTTTACGATTATAATGTGATAGCGAGCCATTTTGCTGGAACATAAATTCTGTGTTCTTATCCTATTGTAATTGCTGCATTAGACAATGCACAAGCGTTTCCAGGTACGATACGCCAGTTACAGTTGACTCAGCAAAAAAAAAGGACTGAAAATCTCATTACACTTTAGGGCACAAAGCCAAGTTTTATTGAAACCAGTTTCCGCGAACAATATTGTACCAATTAATTTTACTTTGCGCTTGAGATGGTCGCTTGCGATATTTCGTCCTGAATTGTCTCTGAACTGTAGTAGTGGACTTGGACTCATAACACCACGTACATTACACATCAAAGAGCCAAAGAAATTGGCCCACCTTTCTGATATCGTGTACGGCCCCCGCGAGTACGCAGAAGAGCTGCAAACCGACGTGGCGTGGACTCAACTGACGTCTGAAGTAGTGCTGGAGGTAACTGACACCATGAATCCCGCAGGGGTGTCCATAAATCCGTAGAGTACGGAGGGGGTGGAAATCTCTTCTGCACAGCATGTAGCAAGGCATCCCAATTACGCTCAATAATGTTCCTGTCTGGGGAATTTTATGGGCACCGGATGTATTTAAGCTCAGAAGAGTGTTCCTGAAGCCACGCTGTAGCAATTCTGGACGTGTGAGGTGTCGCATTGTCCTGCTGGAACTGCCCAAGTCCGCCGAAATGCACAGTGGGCACGAATGGATGCATATGATCGGACAAGACGCTTAAGTACTTGTCACCGGTCAGAGTCGTATCAGGAGTCCATAACGCTCCAATTGCACTTGCTCCACACCATTACAGAGCCTCTAGCAACATAAGCAGTCTTCATACCCCCACGTCCTCGATACAGTTTGAAACGAGACTCGTCCGACTAGGCAAAATGTTTCCAGGCATCTACAGTCCAGTGTTGGTGTTGATGTGTCCAGGCAAGACGTAAAGCTTTGTGTCATGCAGTCATCAATGGTACACGAGTGGGCCTTTGGCTCCAAGAGCATATATCGATGATGTTTTATTGAATGGTTCACACGCCGACACTTGTTGATATCCCAGCATTGAAATCTGCAGCAATTTGCGGAAGGGTTGCACTTCTACCACGCTGAACAATTCTCTTCAGACGTCATTGATATCTTTCTTGAATTATCTTTTTATGGCCGCAGTGAAGTAGGAGATTTGACGTTTTACCGGATTCCTGATATTCACGGTACACTCATGAAATGATCATACGGGAAAATCGCCACTTCATCGCTATCTCGGAGATACTGTGTCCCATAATTCGTGTGCCTACTGTACCACCACGTTCTGAGCCACTTAAATCTTGATAACCTACTACTGTAGCAGGTGAGAGATTGCAGGGCACTCTCACTTTTGATACGGTGTAGGGAATACGATCTATGGCGATTTAACTTCATACATTGTGATGAAATGGTGGGCAGCAGTTTATGGTCTTGTTTGCATGTTCTAGGGAAAGAAATACGATAAGCTTTACCTGCGTTCAAAGGAACTGGGTGCTGACTTAAACGACTGCAGTAAAAGCACCGCGTTGTTGGGGCGACAAAGCGCGTTTTTTTCTGGAGAACGATGAAGAGACATTTCCAGACAGCCCCGTACCACTGTCGTATTCTGCAGAAACACATTAGCTTGGCGCCACAGACAGGGCCAGACGTCCAGGTATACGACCTAGCGCCGAAAAGTCGCCGACATCGCATTGTAGACCTTGTTAGCGAGCAAGCCGCCAAAAGAAATCTAAACGTTCTGCAGATGTCTGTGGGACGGAAAAACTGGTGCCCAGACATGCAGACTCTGTTTCAAAACATGTTTAGTCTATGCTAGTATATGGCCATTCTTTGCAAACTTGAAATGGACGCAACAAGGAAGATAACAAGCTGTTTATGGAGGGCTGTGCTTCCATCCTGTATTGTGTTAGCAAAAGACATGGCAAACATGTGGGAAAGAGGCCGCGAAGCTGAATTTTTTTCCATTTTCTGCCAATTAACTTTAAGTCTGATTGGTCAAATCAGTTTGCAGTGCAAAGACCATTCACCAAGCTTAGAATGCTGGGCTCAAGCTCGTGATTGGCTTGTGCGAAATTGGGGGAAGTAAAAAAGGAAAAACGTGCATTTGGAACGGAACTGAGGAGGCAACACAGAGACATTGAGATCGTCACACTCTTGTACAAGTCTATTGTACTGGCGCTTCGCTAGTAAAGAGCTGCAGGTCTCTGCCTAAACGGTGAGACTTGTGTCCTTTACAAGGGCGCAACTTATAGCCTGTGCCAGTCACCTTCTGAACAGTGAGATGTTCAAATGTGTGTGAAATCTTATGTGACTTAACTGCTAAAGTCATCAGCCCCTAAGCTTACACAATACTTAATCAAAATTATCCTAAGGACAAACACACAAACACACGCCCAAGGGAGGACTCAAACCTCCATCGGGACCAGCCGCACAGTCCATGACTGCAGCGCCTTAGACCGCTCGCCTAATCCCACACGCTGAACCGTCAGAGGTACTGCTTATATCATCACGATCACAACGAGTGACGCATGGGTGTACTTATTTGTCTTGAGTCGGCCGTCTAAACATCTGACACGCACAGTCGTGGAACGGAGTCAAGTTAGTTTGGCAGACCAGCAAATGGGTCCACCTGCACACTGGAATCCGTTGGAGTTTCAGAGGCTCTTAGGGAAGTGCCTACATTGTGAATTAACCGAACACGAGACGGCATACTTGCATTTTTCGGGAACGTGCATTTAATAACAGATTTCCGCCGTCCATGATTCCAGTCGACGAACGCATCGTAGTGTGCTGCCTTGACCAGTAGGAAGGTAAAGTATTAGCTGCTACAAAGTAGGGCTACAATATCTATTTCTCAGCACCCTGTTCTTTCGAACCATATTTTTTTTCTTTTTTGTTGTATGGTAGAATATAGATACTTGGTGGTGGCGTAGTTTTATGGCATAAACTGGATTCACGTGTATGAAGTGAGATACAGAGAGTTGTGTTCAGGTTAGTGTCGTGTGTCGATCCCCAGCAGATCACCATCTCCACCATAGATCCCATTTTGGTAAGGCTTTTGTTAAATATTTTTGTACGATGTTTCTTTAATAGTTTTGTTGTCTTATCTTGGTTCAAATGGTTCAAATGGCTCTGAGCACTATGGGACTCAACTGCTGTGGTCATCAGTCCCCTAGAACTTAGAACTACTTAAACCTAACTAACCTAAAGACATCACACACATCTATGCCCGAGGCAGGAGTCGAACCTGCGACCGTAGCAGTCGCACGGTCCCGGACTGCGGGCCTAGAACCGCGAAACAACCGCAGCCGGCTGTCTTGTGTTGTTTAAGATCAATAAATCGGTTGTGAAATAGACTAGAGTTTCACCCTGAGTTCTGATTAACAGTTCCTTCGCGTTTTTATGGCAGTCTAGATCAGAAACATAAGGAGTTGCTTTTTCATTTGGTGTCCACTGCATGGATTTTTACTTCATTAACTGTAATCGTCTTTCAACCGATCTAACAACTGCACCAGACATTTGTTGTGTTATATAGGCGTTGCCAATCGCGGCGCCTTATTGTGACTGTTTACATATATGTCTATTTGAATACGCATGTCTATACCAGTTTCTTTGGCACTTATTGTGAAATCAGTTGTAATTTTACTATTAATGTAACACCCTTTTGTCCTCTAACCTGGTAATAAACATTCGGGTAGCATTCTACGGACATGAGTAGATAAATAAAAAAAAATAAAAAATAGAGTGAGTAATGGAGTTTTGAACAGGGGTCGCAAAAATTGAGAGGCGGCAACGCTAGCCGCTGGACAACCATTGGGGCTGCGATGTGAGCTTCTCGACCGCTAAGAGGGATCTAAATTATTTCGAAATATTTGTGGTTCGTATTCTCACAAACAGTCGAGTACCTACGGGTGAGCCCAAACAAGTGTTCACTTGCTTTGGCTTCTCTTCCACTGAGCGAAGCTACTGGAAAATCTTACTACGGCACTTGCCGTTTTCTCCTCATTAAAAAGTGTCAGATGTACGTCCAGTTTAGGTAGCGACTACCTGTTACGCTCCGGGTGCAGTGAATGGAGCACGCAGGACACGAGGGGACAGGACAGAGACTGCCGCACTAATGCGCGCCGTAGGTAGGCCGTGTGGCACTACACGGCCTTCGTGGCGCGGCGGCGTGACTTGTGTGAGCAGTGGGCCGCGATTAGGCCGGAGCGACGACCCGCGCGACCTCGCGGCTGCGGGCTTCTGCCGCTGCACTCGCGGCCGCGCAGTTAATGCCGCGCGACAAGCGCGCGCCGCTGGCCCGCGGGCGCCCGTCATTTGTCTGCGTCGCTGTCAGCCGCGGGAGGCCCTCAGCGCGGGCCGCGCCGGCGTCTTCATCCGCCGTCCCTCCGCAGCGAGCCTGCTGCCGGGGGGAGCAGTCGCACCGTGACTAATCTGTTACGTCGGTGCATAGGTTAGCAGTTTTTGTTTTACTCCAGTTGCTGTGGGTTTACTTATCCACTGAATCATGTTTCCTCCCTCTACCAGGCTGCACTGCAAAATACGAGGTGCATTCAAGTTATAAGGGCTCCGATTTTTTTTCTAATTAACCAATCACCCGAAATCGATGAAACTGGCGTTACTTCTCGACGTAATCGCCCTGCAGACGTACATATTTTTCACAACACTCACGCCATGATTCTATGGCAGCGGCGAAGGCTTCTTTAGGAGTCTGTTTTGACCACTGGAAAATTGCTGAGGCAATAGCAGCACGGCTGGTGAACGTGCGGTCACGGAGAGTGTCTTTCATTGTTTGAAAAAGCCAAAAGTCACTAGGAGCCAGGTCAGGTGAGTAGGGAGCATGAGGAATCACTTCAGAGTTGTTATCGCGAAGAAACTGTTGTGTAACGTTAGCTCGATGTGCGGGTGCGTTGTCTTGGTGAAACAGCACACGCGCAGCCCTTCCCGGACGTTTTTGTTGCAGTGCAGGAAGGAATTTGTTCTTCAAAACATTTTCGTAGTATGCACCTGTTACCGTAGTGCCCTTTGGAACGCAATGGGTAAGCATTGCACCCTCGCTGTCCCAGAACATGGACACCATCATTTTTTCAGCAGTGGCGGTTACCTGAAATTTTTTTGGTGGCAGTGAATCTGTGTGCTTCCATTGAACTGACTAGCGCTTTGTTTCTGGATTGAAAAATGGCATCCACGTCTGATCCATTGTCACAACCGACGAAAAGAAAGGCCCATTCATGCTGTCGTTGCGCGTCAACATTGCTTGGCAACATGCCACACGGGCAGCCATGTGGTCGTCTGTCAGCATTCGTGGCACCCACCTGGATGACACTTTTCGCATTTCAGGTCGTCATGCAGGAATGTGTGCACAGAACCCACAGAAAGGCCAACTCTGGAGGCGATCTGTTCAACAGTCATTCGGCGATCCCCCAAAACAATTCTCTCCACTTTCTTGATCATGTCGTCAGACCGGCTTGTGTGAGCCCGAGGTTGTTTCGGTATGTTGTCACATGGTGTTCTGCCTTCATTAAACTGTCGCATCCACGAACGCACTTTCGACACATCCATAACTCCATCACCACATGTCTCCTTCAACTGTTGATGAATTTCAATTGGTTTCACACCACGCAAATTCAGAAAACGAATGATTGCACGCTGTTCAAATAAGGAAAACGTCGCGATTTTAAGTATTTATTTAAAACAGTTATCATTCTCGCCGCTGGCGGTAAAATTCCATCTGCCGTACGTTGCTCCCATCTCTGGGACATATTGACAATGAACGTGGCCTGATTTTAAAACAATGTGCGTGTTTCTATCTCTTTCCAGTCCGGAGGAAAAATATCGGCCGCCTTAGAACTTGAATGCACCTCCTTACCCGTCTTTTCCAATTTACGAATTATTTTCTCCAGACCAACAGCAGTCATCAGAGCAACGCCTTTTTCCAAACCCTTCCGTGTCCGGAACTTCTGCACCACAACGTGTGCATAGTCATCATTCTTGTGATCATTCTTGTGATACAGCTTCACAAGCAGAGCGCGATCCTGCATTGAGACAGTCATGGAAACGTCGCAGACGCGAAAGAAAGAAACACCTTTTTTGGTTTTTTTTTTATTGTTATTTTTAAACCCGTGCAAACAGGCAGGCTGTCAGCATCATGTTACGCTGCTCTTCAGCCATAGAATAGACAAAGAAACAACAGAAAGGATACACATAAGTTACATAACGGTGGGTAATAAAACAGTATACACACAAAGACAAACATGGAGCCCTTCACACTCGACGATAATCCTCACTACAAACTTTTGACACGACGCACAAACACTGAAGATGTCTCCAGAATGAAATTTTTCGCTCTGCAGCGGAGTGTGCGCTGATATGAAACTTCCTGGCAGATTAAAACTTGCCCACGAAAGGCAAAGGTCCCGAGTTCGAGTCTCAGTTAGGCACACAGTTTTAATCTGCCAGGAAGTTTCACTGAAGATGTCAATGGCACAGGTGAACGATGGAGTGCGACGGTGAACACTGAACACTAAACACGATGGCACACACGAGACACTGATGGCGATGATCTCCGGCGCGCGAATGTCCACTCCACGTAGCGTGTGCGAGTCCGGTGACCTGCCAAGAGGGGAAGAAGGGTAATAAGGGGGGGGGGAGAGGGGAGAACAAAGATGCCAATGGCTGAGGAGATAGGAGGAGGAGTAGAGGCACAGAGGAGGGGAAGCCTGGGGTAGGAGTGGGGAGAAATAGAGGAGGGAGGGAAGGGGGAGAGAAGGGAGGGAGGGTGCCCAAAGGAGAAAACACAGGAAGAGAGAGGGAGGATCAGAGTTGGTAGGAGGGGTAGATGGAGGGGAGGAGCGCATCATCAGGGAGAGGGAGCTGGCGGAAGCCACCTTGGGAGTGGGTAAGGAGGGCGGAGAGATGGAGAAGAAACACCTGTACCCGGCGTGTTTATACCAACTTCAGTGGGTCGTGCGCACGACAGGTGTTTTCATTTACATATTCTGTCACATACAGCGCCATCTACTGTCGAATTTTCACGCTATTTTCTTACTTCTGCCATGCGTTTTCCGCTTTGCCGATTATATTGCGTTGCAATTTGACGTCATTCTGACCAGTGGTGTTATTTCTACAGCATTTTGAAAGTTTAACTTTAATGATAATAACCTCATACTTCAACCATGGTGGCACGCGAACAATGAACAAACATAGCCATTTGGGAAATGCTTCCCGCTTTGGTCCGAAAGTCGATGCTCATGCTCTGTTGGACGTCAGATAAATTGTTCCGTTTTCGCATCACGACAATGACGCCCTGTTTTCCGAGTCCCCCCTACACGCTTTATTACTCTCCAGTGCTAGCGCTGCCCTTCCCGTCTGTGAGCGGTTACTGCATGTTGATGTCGAACATAGGCAGTGATTTCTCCCCCTTTGCGTAAACTATTAGCTCTAAAAACCATCTTTTTGTAGGAAATTTAATGTAGTTACAGTATCTACTTGGATAGTTTTTTGCTAGAGACTCTAGTTTTAGGCTTACTCAAGCCAAACGTATGAAACTCACTTTCAAATGCAGCCCCACTGCCACAGTCACACCCCACTGGTGTGGATTTCTCGTACATTGTTCGTGATACTCATTTCTACCAATGTACAAATTATTGTACTACACATTGTACTGCACGAATTATTTCCTACATTCGACCTAATGTGGTCATTATTGACTAACCTTATTACGCCATCGACTTAGACGAGCAATTAGAAATTGTAAAACTGACGTTTGTGCAAACTTTACCTAACGGTTATGTGTATATTAAGACAACGAAATAAACAGGTAAATATTTCTATTCCTTAGGCCTCTGACTACTAAACAACTGTGCTTCTAGGGGTTAAGTTTGGATCATATTGTCAACATAGAAATCCTGCATGTGAATGATCAGTGTACGGTGGAGCAGTGCTTGAATATCACTTTTGTACGATATTTCTTCAATAATTCTAAAACCGAAGACTCTGGCGAAAATGTATCCCAGTACAAAATTTAACTACATTACATTTCTTACAAAGAGATCCTACATTTTTTTCCATAGGACTAATAGTTTGCGAGTAGCGAGTGAGAGAATATGAAAATCTCGCAACGTGGTTTCTGAAGCCCGGCGATAACATTAACTCTGTTTGGAATCGTGGTCTCTCCCTTGTCAAAAAACAGAAGGATAGAATCAATGTTATCTCACATGTTAGTTTGTAGTTCCACTATCGATATCTCTGACTTTGGTCATCTTTGGTAGCACTACATCTTCAGTGTGTGTTATCTTTCCTGCATCAGTCTAAGAACCGAGGTTTTAAATTTACCTGTACTTCGCTTGTCCGTTGCACTTTGCCTTGAAACTGGCGGGGTGTAATCCCGCCGAAATATCAGCTTTCGCTGAAAATATTACCTAAATGAATACCGGTAAGTTGTTTGTAAGGTGAAACTCAGGTCTCACATTGCGGGCTGCATAAAATGACAGCCGTAGGGGCTGCTGATTTATCCTCTATACAGCCTGACAGGGATGTTAAGCATCCAAAAGGAGAGTAGGAAAGGAAATAAGAGTTCACAGGCTGAGAGGGTACGTGATTTTATTTCAGTCATTGCAAATCGTCAAATTTACGAAGTAAATAGTAGTATGAGCCGCTTATCATTATGACGACTCAAATCCTTTGACGTGGATGCATTCACTGACTTTGTTGGGAAGCGTGTCATTAATCCGTTGTACCCTCTCCTGAGCCAAACTGACCCACAACTGTTGTTAGTGGTCCTTGACATTCTAGATACTGAAACTTGCTGGTAAATTAAAACTATGTGCCGGACCGAGACTCGAACTCGGGACCTTTAACTTCAGTGGGCAATTGCTCTACCGACTGAGCTACCTAACACGATTGACGGTTCGTTCTCACAGCTTCAATTCTGCCAGTACCCCGTTTCCTACCTACCAAACTACACAGAAGCTCTTCTGCCAACCTTCCAGAACTAGCACACTTGGAAGAAAGCATATTGCGGAGGCATGACTTAGTCACAGCTTGGGGTATGTTGCCAGAATGAAACTTTCAATCTGCAGCGGAGTGTGCCCTGATATGAACCTTCTTGGCGGATTAAAAGGCAAAGGAGCCGAGTTCGAGGGTCGGTTCGGAACACAGTTTTAATCTGCCAGTAAGTTTCATATCAGCACTCCGCTGCAGGGTGAAAATTTCGTTCTGTATTCTAGACAGTCTGATTCGGACAGAGTTGATGCCCGAGCTGGTGTCACGTGAGTTCTATCAAGGACAGATTTGGGAATCTTGCTGGCAGTTTGGAGTACTTCAGCATCGCACAGACAGTTCATAGAGACATGTGACGTGTGTGTACGAGCGTTTTCATGTTGAAAAAGAGAGACATGTGACATGTGTGGACGAGTGTTATCCTGTTGCAAAAAGGAACTGCGGTACTTTCGCATATGAGGTAACACATCAGGAACCAGATTGCCCATGGCGACTGTTGTTCTGTCAGACTTCTCTCAATCACAACCGGCCTTGACCTGTAGTCGTACTCGATAGCACGACGACGCCAGGAGTAAGTCCGCTGCTGTGCCTCTCCCAAACATTGGATGAAATGGAATTCTTCCGATGCGGTCCTCAGACTCGTCGACGATGGTCGTCCAGGGTGGTCCCGAATCGCGATTCCACGTTATTCGTCAGCAATCCACGCTTCCCCGACACGGCACCACTTCAAAAACAGTCGATTCTCTAGTGAGCTTAAAGGCCGTCCACACATCGTATGACAGTTCCCTGATCCGGCTGCTGTTAGTCTCCGACGGTTGGTGGGGGATGACGTAGGATGTTGCAGGTATTCCCTGGATCGGAGGTGCAGATTGAGAGGGTTATAGTTGTTTTTGGTACACTACATAGCGATTTTCCATTGTGGTGGTCAATGTGGTCGATCGGAACCTTTACATACTCGTGCATAGTAGACGATCAGGCCACTGTCACATTAGAATACCCCATAAATCCGAATATTGTACGGTTCTACCAGTAGGCCAAACGGAGACCCGCAATGAGATCCCTTTCAAACTATGAGATGCTGATAACGGTCTCTAACAGAAGTGCGCGTCATCTACTTGCTCTTCACAAAGATCGCCCGAGTCTGACGCTTTTCACGCAGCTCATACACCGTCCCAGGCTTGGTAACAGCACCAAACATGTACAACATTAACGCACTCCCATGGTCCTTGTGATAGGACATGCTGTGGGGACCCTTACACGAAGTATTCGGTACCAAGCTTTTACATATCATACGATACGCATTTCACAGTATAGCAACTCTCTTAAAACAGAAGTTCTGGTGTTATGTATCGTACCAAGTAGCGTCGTACACGAGATAGATATAAAACGTACCGTACCCATTTAGCCAACTGCAGCTCATTTAAATACAATTAACAGGAATCTTTAATTAATGTTAAAGTATCTTATTGTAATCACCAGTCTTACGAAATTTTCAGAAAAACTGATTATTTCATTCGTGTAGCTATCAGACAGTAATCACGTAGAAATGTTAGTGCTAAAATCACCTCAATCTTTAAATGGGAAATACATTGACAAAATTCGATAACTTCATAAAACGTGAAAATTTTTTTGGGTAGATTTCTGGCTAAATGATGCACTGAGAGTTAGGTTCACTCTCAAGAGATTATGTTTCCATGTAAACTTGAATTAGATTCACTGCATTTAATTCTTTAGTTACCAATTCCATAACTTTCTGCCATAAACAAACTATTATTTTGATGATTTGGTGAAAACGGAATTATTGTGTAAAATTTGACCCTCAAAATATAATTCCGCATTATGGAAAGTTCTCCAGAATGTTTTAACATCAAAAGTCCTATTGTAATTAATGAGACATTAATTATTTTGTGTCAAGTGTTACAAGTTAAATTTCTCAAGCAGAATTTCGATACTAAATTTGAAAAGCAATTTTAGATATCACATTTGTTATAATCAGTCAGTTATTACATTCATAACTGTAACTGTAACTATAACACAAATAGTGTAACTTCGATCAGCAGTACTTTCAAATACACTACTGGCCATTAAAATTTCTACACCACGAAGATGACTTGCTACAGACGCGAAATTTAGCCGACAGGAAGAAGATGCTGTGATATGCAAATGATTAACTTTTCAGAGCATTCACATAGGGTTCGCGTCGGTGGCGACACCTACAAAGTGCTGACATGAGGAAAGTTTCCAACCGATATCTCATACACAAACAGCAGTTGACCGGCGTTGCCTGGTGAGACATTGTTGTGTAAGGAGGAGAAATGCGTACCATCGCGTTTCCGGCTTTGATAAAGGTCGGATTGTAGCCTATCGCGATTGCGGTTCATCGTATCGCGACATTGCTGCTCGCGTTGGTCGATATCCAATGACTGTTAGCATAATATGGAATGGGTCGTTTCAGAAGGGTAATACGGAACGCCGTTCTGGATCCCAACGGCCTCGTATAACTAGCAGTCGAGATGACGGGCATCTTACCCGCATGGCTGTAACGGATCATGCAACCACGTCTCGATCCCTCAGTCAACAGATGGGGACGTATGCAAGACAACAACCATCTGCACGAATAGTTCGTCGACGTTTGCAGCAGCATGGACTATCAGCTCGGAGCCCATGGCTGCGGTTAACCTTGACGCTGCACCAGACAGGAGAGCCTGCGATGGTGTACTCAACGTCGAACCTGGGTGCACGAATTGCAAAACCTTATTTTTTCGGATGAATCCAGGTTGTGTTTACAGCATCGTGATAGTCGCATCCGTGTTTGGCGACATCGCGGTGAACGCACATTGGAAGCGTGTATTCGTCATCGCCATACTGGCGTATCACTCGGCGTGTGGTATGGAGTGCCATTGATTACACGTCTCGGTCATCTCTTGTTCGCATTGACGGCACTTTTAACAGTGGACGTTACGTTTCAGATGTGTTACGACCCGTGGCTCTACCCTTCATTCGATCCGAGCGAAACCGTACATTTCAACAGGATAATGCACGACCACATGGTGCAGGTTTTGACGGACCTTTCTGGATACAGAAAATGTTCGACTGCTACCCTGGGCAGCACATTCTCCAGATCTCTTACCAATTGTTAACGTCTGGTCAATGGTGGCCGAGCAACTGGTTCGTCACAATACGCCAGTCACTAGTCTTGATGAACTGTGGTACCGTGTTGAAGCTCCATGGGCGGCTGTACCTGTACACGCCATCCAAGCTCTGTTTGACTCAATGCCCAGGCGTATCAAGGCCGTTATGACGGCCAGCGGTGGTTGTTCTGGGTACTGCTTTCTCAGGGTCTATGCACCCAGTTTGCGTGAAAATGTAATCACATGTCACATCTAGTATAATATATTTGTTCAATGAATCCCCTTTTATCATCTGCATTTCGTCTTGGTGTAGCAATTTTAATGGCCAGTAGTCTAACTTGTGCTGGTGGAAACTGTATAAGCAGTGAGCCTAAGTGCTCGAGAGTGGCAGTAGAGTGGCAGTTGTTTTCAGTTAGTTTTAGTACTTGGTGTGTAAAGTCAGTCTCTTTGAGCTGAGCATTGTAGGGATCTTTTGGAACAACAATAACAATTTTCTCTGTCTCGTGATGGCTGGGTGTTGTGTGCTGTCCTTAGGTTATTTAGGTTTAAGTAGTTCTAAATTGTAGGGGACTGATGACCATAGATGTTAAGTCCCATAGTGCTCAGAGCCATTTGAACCAACAATAGCATTAACACACAATGCAATCTGTTGGTGTAAATTATTAAATATCATTGCCTCTTCACACTTCTGCAGTGAAGCAATCAATCTTATACGCCCCAATTAACATTGAACTTGTGGAGGAAAGTCGTGGAAACCTACAAGATAAGTGCACCCTTCAAGCATTCGTTGAACTTAACACACACTCGTAATCTATGGGTATGTGAATCGAACACTTTTGGGTGTGGCTTAGACCGTTCTACATGTCGCTGAGAATTGCGGATGTAATCGAAATGCGAGTGTACGAAGTTACACCGAAACCAACCATGTCTTCTGGGTGCCTGACTTTCTATTTACCAGGCAGCGTATATCTTTACATATAAAGTGAAACTTTCTGACTCTGGAAAGTGTAAGCGCTGCCTGCGTACAAAGAAGAGCCAAAGCTTGAGGAAGTTTGTGCATGCTGGAGGCTCATCTCGCTGGAGTAGCGTGAGGCGAAACACTCTCGCGGCACGGATTGCCAGCTGTCAGAGGAATCGCGTGGCTGTCTGCCCTTCTGATAAGCAGCGTGGAGCCCAGGGGGCGCAACAGAATGTTGCTTCCCACCGCGCCTCCTCGTGCACGCTGGTCAGTGGCTAAAGGCGACTGCTCTACACTTTGACTGTCTGCCGTGTTGGATGCCGGGCACTAAAAATGTCACACTTACTAAATCATTTCAGTTTTCGCACATTGCAGATGGATTCAAGCTATACACCGGACAGGGGCTTTCAGTATTGTAGTGCTGCATCACGGGAGAGGCTACGTATATCTGGAGCAAAATGGTGGCAAATTCATTTCATTTTCGAGCCGTCTCTTTAGTATCTCTTTAGAAACAAAAAAAAGCCCAGAAAGGCTCTAGTTGAGTTAAAGCATGCACGAATGCGTATCATGCTAATTGTCAGCACAGCAAGGTCAATCGAAATCTCGCTCTGTAATGATTCTCTTTTGATGATATTATAGTGTCATGCAGTAAGAAAGTGGACACACATTATTCACTTTCATTATCGTCCCCCACTCCTCCTCACTCCAGCACTATCCCTCCCCCTTCCCTTCCCCCCCCCCCCCCCCCCAAAGAAAAAGAAAAAATCTCCCGTTCTATTCGAAATGCACGTGGGAAGAACGACTGCGCTAACGACAGCTTTAAATTGTCTGATTCTCGTAGTAGTCATTTCAAGAGAAGTGTGTGGAACATATGTTCCCTGACTTTTCTTGGAATAGAATTTTAACGTTGAACCACAGAGTGATGCACAATCTCACTCTTGTAACGTCTGAATATGGCTTTCAGCACCTCTGCAAAGCTCTCAATCTTACTTAACGAACTTGTGGCGGAATGAGCTACTATTTGTTGGAAATCTATTAATCCAACATGTTAAGGTCCCTTACTCACCAACAATACTGAAGGTGTGGCGGAACAAGTGTTTTGTGAACCATTATATATAAATATACCTAGCAGATAGTGTCGCAAGTTCCATGTGGCTTTTCGCGGATGATGGTGTAGTATACAGAGAAGTTGCAGCATTAGAAAATTGCAGCGAAATGCAAGATGATCTGCAGTGGATAGGCACTTGGTGCAGGGAGTGGCAACTTACCTTTAACATAGACAAATGTAATGTATTGCGAATACATAGAAAGAAGGATCCTTTATTGTATGATTATATGATAGCGGAACAAACAGTGGTAGCAGTTACTTCTGTAAAATCTCTGGGAGTATGCGTACGGAACGATTTGAAGTGGAAAGATCATATAAAAATTAATTGTTGGTAAGGTGGGTGCCAGGTTGAGATTCTGTGGGATAGTCCTTAGAAAATGAAGTCGATCAACAAAGAAGGTGGCTTACAAAACACTCGTTCCACCTATACTTGAGTATTGCTCGTCAGTGTGGGATCCGTACGAGCTCGGGTTGACATAAGAGATAGAGAAGATCCAAAGAAGAGCGGCGCGTTTCGTCACAGGGTTATTTGGTAAGTGTCATAGCGTTACGGAGATGTTGAGCAAAGACAAGTGGCAGGCTTCACCACGATGCAGAGCGCCTCTCTTGCAGTGTCTGCCACTTGTCTTTGCTCAACATCTCCGTAACGCTATCACGCTTACCAAATAACCCTGTGACGAAACGCGCCGCTCTTCTTTGGATCTTCTCTATCTCCTCTGTCAACCTGACCAGGTAAAACTGTGCTACACCCACCAGTGACTCACCCACGGGAGACAGCTGCACTTAAAGAACAGCACTCACTGCGAAGGACATTTTGACATTGTGCCAGAGTGAAGAAAATCTTAACAAATTAGACTTTGCACTCCAAGGTGGCATCCTAGACGACAGTATCATTCTACATTTAAACTCTCTTCTCTTAATAAACTTCTGTCGATGCTCTCGAAAGCCTATGAATTACCTCGAATAGGTCATAAAGTAGAGACCTGTTGTACATAGAAAAAATGGTTGCACTTTTATTTTATTGCTAGTGAGTAACAGATCGATGCAAAAAACATCACTGCAGGTTACTACTGCGTTCCTTTACGTCTGGTTTATAACCAGACTACCGAGATAAGGAAGTCTGCCTTTTTAAAATTACCTGTTTTTGTAATTGGCCTCTAATGTGTACTCAGAGTTGACTGGAAGATCAATAAGGCGGCTAGAGATGATGATCACAAGCGTCCTTCAGCGATTACTTTCCTCTGGGCATCTACATGTTAATTACACGACCGATAATTTATGCACCAGAACTCAGAACTGATATTAGGCGTATAGTTAGTCGTAAGGGTCCACATTAAGCTATCACAGACGTCAACAAGTCCATTTTCCCGCGTACAGTGTGACAGGTCTCGTAAAATAACTCTGAATTACATGTAGCGCCCTCAGCCAACTCTGCACGAATAAGACGTTTATATTCCCTGTAGTAAGTGGGTAGACGTGTTCTGGAAGAATAGTACACGCTGGTTTCACTTTATAGCAAGCTGTTTACCGTCTCTGTATATTGTGTGTTTTATTGAACACCGTATATGTTTATCGTTGGTCGTTCGTTGATTAAGACTGCCGCCTTTGCTACATTTTACTCCTGCGCATTGTACAAACTTTCAGCTGTGTGTAGCAAGTGGTATCAGTGTAGTGCTTGTTCAGCAATAGCACACGACACGCACTCGCCGAAAATAGCTAAGACATAGAAAGGAATGAAATTAGGTTATCCCCGATCCCGTGGAGCTCTTAAAAGTCACTGTTAGGAATAACACTAGTGTTAGGTTGGAATTATGAAGATAACGTAGTCGTTTACGAGTTTAAGATTTCTGTTTCGCAGCAAGCCTAGATTAACTTCAGGAGAAGGCCGAGCCGGTAGTATTATACACGTTAAAAAGTTCGTTTTACTATAACTGTGATACGCACTGAAGAGTCCAAGAAACCAGTACATCTGCCTAATATTGTGTAGCACCCTCAATTGCCGCAACACGACGTGGCATGGACTCGACTAATGTCTGAAGTAGTGCTGGGAAAAACTAACACCATGAGTCCTGCAGGGCTGTCCATAAATCCGTAAGAGTATTAGGAGGTGAAGATCTCTTCTGAACAGCACGTTGCAAGATATCCCAGAGATACTCATTAATGTTTGTTGGCCATCGAAAGCGTTTTTAAATGCCTCTTTTAGATTTTGAAAAACGTTTAAACTGATTTCTATCGCCCTATTTTTAGACAGAACGCCATGATTACACTGTCCGGCACAAAAGATTTAGGGACAGACAGTTAAACTTTCTCAACTGCAACGTAGGTTTCACAGGTATGTTTTTGAAGGAAAATTATTAATTTAGCATGGAAATCTGTAAGACTAACGAATGCTTCATGTAATGAGTCGCATCTTATCCATAAACACTCGTGCAGTACAAACGTCTTTGCAACTTGTACGGTCTGAATTTAAGCATCCAAGAAAATCAGTTTTTAAGCCTTAACAATCTTCGACGAAACTACGTAGAGGATTGAGCCGACTCCGTGGCCGTTGGCATAACGTAATTATTACAGGAAACAAAGCATAGTTCGTGGTGGCATGAAGTGTGTGCGTTTCTTGTAGAACAAGAGCCGTTAAATGGGACAGAGAGACAGGAGAAAACGGGCACTGGTTGTGTACAAGCAAAGGCATGTGTTTCGTCATCACGCAAACAGAAAAAACAAATGTTGATAATTTTGTGAAGGCGATCTAATATTCGAGTGATTTCATTACAGGAAAGGCAACTTTATATAGCATTACTTTATACGATAGGCCCTATTACAGAAAAGGCATATAATTTATCATTTTACTACACAAGCAAATAAAAAAAGTGACCACCGTAACCTGCTAACACTTGAGAGAGAGAAAGAAAGAGAGAGAGAGAGAGAGAGAGAGAGAGAGAGAGAGAGAGAGAGAGAGAGAGAGAGAGAGAGAGAGAAAGAAAGAAAGAGAGAAAGAAAGAAAGAAAGAAAGAGAGAGAGAGAGAGAGAGAGAGAGAGAGACATTACGGCTCAAGGATAGGAGACGCATAAATGTATATTTTTATCCGCGTTTTCCAGTGCAATTTAAACAAGCGCGTGGCCCTACAAGATACAACACGTGAAACATGACTCGATAAATAACACGTTTGCAAAAAATCCCAAGTGAAACACGCTCGGAAAACGCTATTTAAGCCAAGGGCTTGTAGTGACCTCATAAAAATAAGTGCAACAATTTGATGAAAAAGGAGACCAACGCCCGTACCCGTACTATGACAAAACTTAACCTAATAGCGATGCTCCTTCCGGCAGACCATGTTCTCCCTAACTCAAATTCGTGCTAAGGGCTTTAACTGGCTCTCTCAAGGCAATATCCTTGAGCTCTACACAGATATAACGAGTAAGCCAGCCACCCTGTGCGATTCTTTCGAAGAAACAGAGTAATGGTGAGTTGCGCGCTAATAAATGAAGTAGGAGCGGACAGCAGCTGTAGAATTGGGGCGTTCAAGAAGTAAGGCGACACCTTTTTTTCTGAAAGCATATTAGTTTTGTTGAGGATTCCATTAAACCATATTATTCCCCACTCTTCTGGCTACAAAAACTTCCGTTTCAACTTAATCTGCGTTCAATGCGACGGCCATGCACCGCCTTACTGTACGGCCACATGGTACCACTCTACTGGTCGACGTCGGAGGCAACGTAGTTCTGCGTTAATAACCTCTCCATCATCCACGTACTGCTTCCAGCTGAGTGCTTTCTACACTCATGCTCGTAATAAAGGATTATTGCAGAATGTGGTGCCACACAACGTGGCGCTACACAAAATTGGAGCTAATAGCATAGGCACATAGCGAACACACATGAGGCAGATCTGTAAGTCCACGGTGTTGGTGGTAAGTTGAGAAAATCGTCCCGAAACTCATGTGCTACAAAACGCCACAGTTTCCTGCGCATGTACCCCGACATCAATATGGGATATGATCACCATGCACGCGTACACCGGCCGCACAACGGGTTGGCATACTCTGGATCAGGGGGTACAGCTGCGGCTGGGGTATAGTCTCCCATTCTTGCACCAGTGCCTGTCGGAGCTCCTGAAGTGTCATAGGGGTTTGAAGACGTGTGGCGCTACGTCGACCGAGAGCATCCCAGACGTGCTCGATGGGGTGTAGGTCTGGACAACAGGCAGACCACTCCTCTGGCCTGATATCTTCTGTTTCAAGATACTCCTCCACGATGGCAGCTCGGTGGGGCCGTGCGTTATCATCCATCAGTAGGAAGGTGGGACCCACTGCACCCCTGAAAAGGCGGATATATTGGTGCAAAATGATGTCCCGATGCACCTGACCTGTTACAGTTCCTCTGTCAGACATGCAGGGGTATAGGTGCACCAATCATAATCCCACTCCACAACCTCCATACAGGTCCCTTTCAAGAACATTAAGGGGTTGGTATCTGGTTCCTGGTTCACGCCAGATGAAAACCCGCCGAGAATCACTGTTCAGACTATACATGGACTCGTCCATGAACACAACTTGGGACTAGTGTTTCAATGACCATGTACTGTGTTCTTGACACCAGGCTTTACAGGCTCTCCTATCACCAGGTGTCAGTGGAATGCACCTTGCAGTTCTCCAGGCGAATAAACCATGTCTGTTCAGTCGTCTGTAGACTGTGTGTCCGGAGAGAACTGTTCCAGTGGCTGCGGTAAGGTCCCGAGCAAGGCTACCTGCAGTACCCCGTCGCCATCTGCGGGCGCTGATGGCGAGATATCGGTCTTCTTGTGGTGTTGTACATTGTTGGCGTCCCGTACTGTAGCGCCTGTACACGTTTCCTGTCTGCCGGAATCGTTGCCATAATCTTGGGATCACAGTTAGTGGCACACGGAGGGCCCGTGCTACGACCTGCTTTGTTTGAGCAGCCTCCAGTCGCCCTAGAATTCTACCCCTCATAACGTCATCAGTATGTGTTCTTTGAGCCATTTTCAACACACAGTCACCATTAGCACGTCTGAAAACATCTGCAGACTTACTCGCTGCACCGTACTGTGACATGCGTATGTGGACTGCTGCCAGGTTCACCGTGCGACGACCGCAGGTCAAGTACACCGCACGGTCATACCCCAAGGTGATTGAAAGCAGCAAACCGCCCACCAAAGCGTTGTTTCACCATGTATCAGCGTTATCCTTAGTTTATGAGAATGAGTGTAGATTGGGACAGGCAGATGAAAGTCGGAAGGTGCGAATTCCGGGCTATAGGCTGGATGAGAAACAACAGTCCACTGAGTTTTTGTGAGCTCCTCTCCTGTGCGTAGAATCGTGTGAGGCCTTGCATTGTTACGCAGAAGGAGAAGTTCGTTTTCATTTTTGTGGCGACGAAGACACTGAACACATGTCTTCGGTTTCCTGTTGTGTGTAGCACAATACACTCCAGAGTTGATCGTTGCACTATGAGGAAGAACATGAAACAGAATAATCCCTTCAGAATCGCAGAAGACCGTTGTCATGACTGTAGTGGCTCAGGGTGTGGCTTTAAGCTTTTCCTTCGGAGGCCTCACAGCTATGTGGGGCAGGTGGGAGATCGGACCGGTTTACGGATCTTGTTGCGATAATGATAGACGCATCTCCCAACGACTCATCTTGCTTTTGTTCACTGCCAGGTCTCCGTAGACATGCTGCAAGCATCTATGAATGTCTACGATGCTCTGGTTTCCGCCAAAAGAAACTCAATGACAGGACTCCACGAGGGGCGTTTGAAAAGTCCGCGCAAAAATAAAAACTACTTACGTGTTTGGAGTAAACCTTTTTTTATTTTTCGACAGAGTCTTGTTTTAGACTTATACACTTCGCCCAACGCTGTTCTAATTTTGTTGATCCATTCCGAATAATAGGAACTGTCTGAAAAATAGCTGTTAGTTGCTGCAATCACTTCCTCGTTTTTATAAAACTTTGTCCCGCCAGCCTTTTCTTCAATGTGGGGAACAACTAGAAGCCAGACGGAGCCAAGTCTGGAGAACTGGGCGGATGTGAAACGAGTTGGAATCCTATTTCCATTGATTTTGTGACCACAACTGCTGAGGTGTGTGCTGGTGCATTGTCGTGATGGAAAACGACTTTTTTGCGGTCCAATCGCCGGCGTTTTTCTTGCAGCTCGGTTTTCAAACGGTCTAATAACGATGAATAATACGCACCTGTAATAATTTTACCCTTTTTCAGATAGCCGAGGATTACCCCTTGCGAATCCCAAAAGACAGTCGCCATTATCTTTCCGGCCGAAGAGATGGTCTTCACCTTTTTTGGTGCAGATTATCCCTTGGTAACCCATTGTTTAGATTGTTGTTTGGTCTCAGGAGTATAGTAATGCATCCATGTTTCATCCACAGTGACGAAACGATGCTTAAAGTCCTGCGGATTCTTCCTGATCAGCTGCAAACTATTTACACGATTCCGCTTTTGGTAAAGCATGAACAACTGCGGAACCCATCTTGCAGATAGATTTCTCATGTCCAAATGTTTATGCAAAATATTAGGTACCCGTTCATTCGAGATGCCCTCAGCACTAGCAGTCTTACGCACCGTAACTCTTCTGTCATCCATCAACATATCATGAATTTTATCAGTGATTTCTGGAGTCGTAACCTCCACAGAACGTTTCGTCCATTTTTGACAATCACTCGACTTCCTTGATTCACACGAATTCCAAACACAAAGAAATAGATAAATATGGCTGAAATTTTGTGTGCGTTCTTTCCAAAGATGATACTAACTACACATGACCTCCATACGCGCCGGTGTTACCATCTCTCGGACTTTGTACAGACTTTTCAAACGCCCCTCGTACTTCGATCAATCACCATTACAGACGTCACTTTCAAGGCTACGTACAGAGTCGTCACCTATCGGAACTTCATGTAACTATAAGGGCTGTCACACAGAAAAGTCCGTATATTTTAGCCAAAAATGACCGAGAAAGAAAGTGTTGCATTACTTACTGAACGGCCCTTGTATTTCGGCGTCTGGTGGCTCTATACCACAGACTGTCTCTGCTGTCATCAGGCCAGAAAGGTTCTGTATATAGATTGGTGTATTTAATTCACATACTCGTGGGCGCATATCAGGGCATTCACGTCGATTTTCAGTTTGGACTGTCTGGTCATGCAGGAACTTTGCTATGTCTTTCAATGAGCAGATCAAAACCCCCTTGTGGGGGTGCACGTCTGGCTGAATTAACACAGGCCTGGCGACGTATAGGTTTCCGTGTTAGGACAGAGCGCAGACGGCTCTACAGCGCTGTGTACTGCGCACTTGGAAGCGTGCGCCTTTGCTTGTCGGCGGAACTGTCATCATGCGATCGGTGGGAGGGGAGGGGAGAGGAGAGGAGAGGTGCGTGGTGTTGTCAGGCCGCCGCCCGCTGACGGCCAGGAAAACTCGCGCCGTGTTGACGGCAGGCGCCGCTTCCGCCAGCGACGCCTGGCGCCGAAAGCCGCGTCCGGCCGGGACAGCCGTCTTCGCCAGTATCGCCCTGTCGTGACGAAAACATTTCCCGGCGGCGTCCAGTCTGCCGGGGCTCAGCGAACACGATTGCCGTTGTAATGGAGGCCCCAAAAGCATATATCAAACGAGCTGGCGTGGTAGTTACCACACAAGACTCGCATTCGGCAGGGTGACACTTCAAGGTCATTAAAGTGTTCTGCAATTTCTCTGTGTTGCTTGATGCAGACATCAGGACTATTTATTGGAAAAGGACACGGTCGATCTCCCTCTCCATCCAAGCTTGTGCCCTTTTTCTACGAATGAACTCGTCGTCGGCGTGACACAAAACGCCCTCCTAGCCCCCTTTTGGGTCAAGAGTGACTGAAATATCTGATAGGACACTGGTGAATGTGTTTGATCTTATTATACTCGTATGTCCGCAGATAATGACCATCATAGGTGCTACAGTATTTCTCTCGCTTAAACTGGTAAAAAAGAAATAGATCAGTATCCCGTGATCTCTCAGTTAGCATATGAGTGGCTTATTAATGTTATGATTTCTGGTGTTCAAGAGTGTCGTGTTACTCCAAGATAATAGTACAGATCACTCGAACGTTCGATAATTTCATCAAACGAACATTCATAAAAATCTAAAAAATGTTAGTATTTCCCCGCTGGCAAAAATCTCCTCCTCTTTTACAAAAATGGTTCAAATGGCTCTAAGCACTATGGGATTGAACATCTGAGGTCATCAGTCCCCTAGACTTAGAACTACTTAAACCTAACTAACCTAAGGACATCACCCACATCCATTCCCGAGGCAGGATTCGAACCTTGCGACCATGGCAGCAGCGCGGTTCCAGACTGAAGCGCCTAGAACCGCTTGGCCACCCTCTTTTACATTTCGGCAACCTGTTACATGCTAATACTGCTTAACTCACTAAAATTCCAGTGCATTATCTACCCTCTATCACTTTCAATTTACGCTGATCCGCTCTAATCGGTGTCATCAGGTAACCAGACGCGTGGATCTCACCATTGCCTAAGTACAGCCTTCTGAGCTGGAACGTATTCCCGTCACAACAAAATAATGGAATATTGGAGAAAATTCTGGGGAAAATTCTGGGCTACATCCTGGTTTACGTTCTGGGAACATTCTGAAACAGATTATAACACTCCTTAACGTTCTCGAAAATTTTCGAACATTCGTTCTGGAAGGTTCTATAACATTCCCGAATATTCCGTGAATTTCTTTAAGATTCTCGAACACTGTAGAAGGAATATTCTGGCCAGTCTCGACCAATTCGGCACTCGATTCACAGCTTCCCACAACTCTTACTGAAATAGAACTTCTGCCTCCGTTGTTACTGTTGTAAGTTCTCTCTACTATGTGGACTGAGAGATGTAAATCTCTGCAAAATGACGCTCGCTTGGTAAAACGGAACGACTGCCTTGTTCAAGGTTTCAAACCCTCGCGGCTTGTAATTGTTTTTGAGCGATCTGTTCTGAATACTAGTAACACTTTATATCCTAATCACAATTTCTTCCATCTGCAGAGGTCATAACCTAATACCGAAGTGAAAGCCTGGTGTGGAAGAGATTCATAGATAATAGTTGACGTCAGTCTTTTTATTACGGTTATCTTGAAAGTGGCTGGTTTAGCGGCCCTGGTGCAGTGAGTAGCATCCTCGAGCTTCATGTTTCTCACCAGGCTGTTACCACTCAAGTGCAGTCTAAAGACTGGAACGATTACAAGATCTGACTGCGTCGCTCACTTAAACACTTTTTACGATGACGAGAAGAATTTATTGGAGGAGGAAGGTACCATGAAGTTCCGTCGTGCCTTCTGCTTAGCGACGATGGTACTAGGGAACCAGTTACGACGTCACGTTGTCCTGGAATGGCCACTATCTTTTCATCAGCGTACTTTCTACGGCGCCGTGGCGATAATGAAAGAGCTGTCGGACGGGCGGAGTCCTCCTCCGGCAGGCACAAATAGATGTGACCTTCGGGCGGTGGTGGAGGCTCGAAGGCTCCCCCGCTTGACACATCGGACATAAATTCGGGAGCCCGGTGCCGATATTGCCCGCGGGCCGCGGTCAACAAGTCATAAACGTCGGGCGCTAATTTGGCGTTCTTTACGGGCACTACGGATTAATTCGGGTGTCCGCTTTTAACGGCGGAGCTCGCTTATGTCCACCCTGGCGCCAGCCGTCAACTGTCAGTAGCCGGTCGCCAGCCGAAGTCCCGCCGTTGGTGGAGTCTATAAATAGCAATGGCGTGGCGCACGCTTAGTTGGCATTCCATTGCTCAAGGTGGGTTGGCTGACACAGGAATATGACTGCGTTGCTGTAGTATTGTTAGTTTTAAATTCAGGTGAACGGCCTGAGATCAGAGTACAACGCGCACATTATTTCGGCAAGCGGCCACGTTGCTATCAGGTGCGTTGCCGAACTGACTACTTGGAAGCTGGATCGTTGGACACTACATCCGGCAGTTCACCGGTGAACTGTTTCATCATGAATTACGCAGGGAGAGGTTAAAGAATCATATTTACCCAGCATTCCACCTCTGTAGGCAGTCAAAAGTACATTAACAGTTACAAACAAAGAAATTACAGATAAGTAGTTAAATTAATAAAATGAAAGAAATAAAAGATCAGTGTCCAGCTTGATCTAGTTCTTTCAGGGATTCGGCGAAAGCTTCTGCGCCATCTCGCTGCAGTTGAAGCTTGGAGAGCCTCTGTATATTCATGTGTAGAGAGTAGCAGCTATTCTTTCTGTCTCACATTTGATTCGGTTTGCGCCAGATGGCACGCAGAAGATACACTGAACAGCAAAGAAACTGGTACATCTGCCCTAATAACGCGTAGACCCTCCGCGAGTGCCTCGGGCATGGATGTGTGTGATGTCCTTAGGTTAGTTAGGTTTAATTAGTTCTAAGTTCTAGGCGACTGATGACCACAGATGTTAAGTCGCATAGTGCTCAGAGCCATTTGAACCATTTGAACCCTCGGCGAGCATACACAACTTACGCAAAACCACATGGCATGGACTCGACTAATGTCTGAAGTAGTGCTGGAGGGAACTGACACCATGAATCCTGCGGGCCTCTCCATAAAGCAGTAAGAGTGCGAGGGGTGGAGATCTCCTGTGCACAGTACGTTGCAAGGTATTTCAAATATGCCCAGTGTTGTTCATGTCTGGGGAGTTTGGTGGCCATGGGAACTGTTTAAACTCCAAAGTGTGTTCCTGGATCCACTCTGTAGCAGTTCTGGACGTGTGGGGTGTCGCATCGTCCTGCTGGAATTGCCGAAGTCCGTCGGAATGCACTATGGACATGAATGGATGCAGGTGATCAGACAGGATGCTTACGTACGTGTCACCTGTCAGAGTGGTATCTAGACGTATCAAGGATCCCATATCAATCGAACTGCAGACGACCCACACCGTTACAGAGCCTCCAACAGCTTGAGCAGTCCCCTGCTGACATGCAGGACCCATGGGTTCATGAGGTTGTCTACATACCCGTACACGTCCATCCACTCGATACAATTTGAAACAATACTCGTTCGACCAGGCAACATATTTCCAGTCATCAACAGTCCAGTGTCGGCGTTGTCGGGCCCAGGCGAGGCGTAAAGCTTTGTGTCGTGCTGTCATTAAAAGTACACGAGTGGGCCTTCGGCTCCGAAACCCTATATTGATGATCTTTAGTTGAATGATTCACACGATGTCACTTGTTGACGGCACAGCACTGAAATCTGCACCAACTTCGGAAGGGTTGACCTTCTGTCACGTTGAACGATTCTCTTCAGTCGCCGTTTGTCCCGTCCTTGCAGGATCTTTTTCCGACCGCAGCGATGTCACATTACTGGATTCCTGATATTCACGGTACACTCCTGAAATGATTGTATGGGAAAAATCCTCCATGTCATCGCTACCTCGGAGATTATATGTCCCATCCCTCATGCACCGACTATAAAATCAAGTTCAACTCACTTAAATCTTGATAGCTTGAAATTGTAGCAGCAGAAACCGATCTAACAACTGCGCCAGACACTTGTCTTACAAAGGCGTTGCCGATCACTGCGCTGTATTTTGCCTTCTTGTGTATCTCGTATTTGAATACGCATTCCTGTTCCAGTTTCTTTGGCGCTTGTAGAAGCGTGGGTGCTCAATGGCTGGGTTTACCATTCGCTAGAAGCCTTGCTGGGGCGAAGACGCCGCTTCCGATTTCCACCCAGTCACGTGACTGAAATCTCTGGTTGACAGGCCCATGGGAGCTTTCTTGACTAATTAATGACATTTCTGTAGTAGAACATTACTGAATGGTACCGCGTGTGGGAAGAAGCTGATTCTTTTGTGTTCTTGTTCGTAATCGGGCGAGAGTTCACTGTCTCCTTAGTTGGGGTGGAACAATGGTACTTAGCACCAAGAGTCTCTGGACAGGCTCAGGCCGAAGCGTAATAGGTACAACACGGGTGGCCTGTGAAACGTGAACGTCCTCTAGCTGGTTATTGGCGCTCTGCATCGCGGTGTAGTTTGCTCGCCAGGTTTCGGGAGAGGACGTTTCTGGATGAGGTATCGAATGTATTGCTTCCCCCTACTTACGCCTCCCGAGGAGATCACGAATGTAAAATTAGAGAGATTCGAGCGCGCACGGAGGCTTTCAGACAGTCGTTCTTCCCGCGAACCATACGCGACTGGAACAGAAAAGTGAGGTAATGACAGTGGCACGTAAAGTGCCCTCCGCCACATACCATTGGGTGGCTTGCGGAGTATAAATGTAGATGTAGATGTAGATGTAGAGTTAGTGACCACCTTGTATCACAGTGGGATAATTGTATTAACAGCTATGGAGATTATTTTTAAAATATTAAACAGTTTGCTTACTTTTTTCCATATGTCTCGTTTTAATTTGACTCCCCTTTATACACTGTCTCTGAGTATTACCTGTTGACAGTAGTTTTCATATTTGTTGCTGGAATGCAATCCTAAGCTTCTGTTTCCAGTCCGTTTTCTTGTAGCTTCCGACCCTTGAAATATTCATCTACGAGCCATGCACAGAGGTACTCTGTCATTACTTTTTCTGCCTGTCAGAAATTGGTCCATTTGGTCACTAGACAGATGTCATCGGCTTATATAGATCAGAGAGGCATATTAAATAAAATGCAATTAAAACACACATTAAGACGGTGTTATTAAAAACAGAGTTTTGAAGGTCGTCGTTGTCGTACTAATGTTGGGCTGGATGATAGTGATGCTTCTGTTGTTCGTTTGGACGGTGTTGCTCTAAGGTTAATGATGAACTCCGGATGAATAGATCTGTGGGATGACGAGGAGTACGCTGGTAGTGAGATACAATTAGAGATCTGCTGTTGGTGTGAGGGAGGTATTGAGGAGGGACTGCTCAAGTTGTAATCCTACCAATACTATTCTTTGGCTGTTTATTGTATGCCACGTTTAGAGTTCGTAGTACCAAGTAAGAATACACGTTGCTACGATGACACTGTTGTAATTCTTCTCTGCCAACCGATATATTGACAATAGGGCATTCTAAATTATTTCAGGTACCTGCTTCCACTTTCCGATGGAACACTGCTTCTCGACAGTTGCCACGTGGTGTCTGTTTCATGGTTCCGTGTCCCGTTGCGACTTTTGAACTATGTACGAGAATGAGATTGATTGCGTGTACGGGTATCCTGCCATATTTAATGCAAAACATTTTATTTATCGCACTTTTATTCGTTTTTGCTTCTAGTGCTGAAAGCAGTTCAGTAGTGATGAACGACCACAAAGTACACGGAGTTTACGTAACCACATCACCAAAATATCAAACACATTTCTTCACCTGATTTTATTCGTACGTTTATTACAGACCCGGCTGTCTAAATTCGAAAAAAATAATGAATACTTGCAGTACCTATGGAGGCCCCAGATCGAGTACATTGCACGCTACTTCCGATAACTTGGGAGGCCAACTCTTCACTGGCTGAAGATTGAAATCATTATAACTTTAAACTCAGCTTCGTGCATCTTCGTGAAGTCTTCACAGTACAATTACCACTTGTTATTACGTACTAAACTGTATTTATTATGAAGTTACGTACCACTGTGGGTTCGTGCATGATGTGACTCTCGCTCAATTTTGTGTTTCTGAAATATGGACGTTGTGAAGTCTGATTGTATTCATTCCGGAGGCTAAGGCCAGTGCATACGCACGATAAGCTCTTGCTTCTCTTATCGCACAATTCCGCACGGGTCATATGTTACTACAGGTTACCTACGGCTACATGGTTAATCGTAGCTCGTCCTGTATGCGCGAAGGGCGAGTTGACTCAGAGTAATAATTTTTAACAAAAACGGTCGTCGAGGAATTTCGTTTCTGATGAAAATCTCACAAGGAGAGCATGGCGGGGCTTTCGATAATGGCGCCTAATCGTACCTGTTTTTGCGAGCTGAAATGAGTCATTCTGGGAGTAAGTAACAATGTCGCTCAGATTAAATACGGAATGGGCAACCACTGTTTAAGGAGGTAAGTCTCGCTCGAAATGGCATTGAGAATATGAATTATGTCTTCAGAATTGACAAAGGGACGCAGGGAGTCGTTTGGATGGGTGCAGTGGTACCACGTTTTGTGAGTGGATATTTTGTCACACACTTTCGGGCTGAATGGGAGAGGTGTCTGGTATCAGATCAGGAGGGGACTGCATGTTGGGACACTGTGACGGGATTTTCAATGCAGAGGGAAGATCATGTTTTTTGATTCTTGAGTTATATGGTTATTTTATTTAATAAGACGTTACTGGTAACTATTTTCTTTCGCTTGGCATAGGACAGGCTTTACAAGATGTCTACCTTGGTTAATGAGGATGGCATGGATAATTAGGTAACCAGTTGTTGATGGGCGTTACTGACGTGAAAAGTTTTCCAAATCAGTAACTCAAATTGGAATCACATTCCGTCTGAAGCTCCTCGTCTTGATTCGCCCCTTGATCAGAGTAGTGAATGTCGGCGGACGGCATGGAGTCTTAGAAGGACAGAAGCTCTCCACTAATTCAAAGATGGTTCGATCATAAGCGTTCTTTATCAAGCACGATATTGTACCCTTGCAGTCCTACGACATCTTAACTATCTTTCCCAATCGTATACAGGGAGAAATGTAGTTCTCAGAGTCACTGAGCACTTTCGACATTAAAAAGTCATTGCCAGAGGTGCGAAAAGCTATAAGTGACAGAGAAAAATTCCTAAGATACACTTGGTATTGAACCCTGGACTTTTGGATGCAGGTATCAGCTCGAAGCATGTATACAGCTTTATTGGCATACACTTTAATATTACTTTCGTGTTACTGGCATATGTTATTTCAAAATTTCCGTTTTATTGAGAAGCTCAGTCGTTTCGTGGACGGAGAGAAAGACACCAGCATGATTCATGGCTAGTAAGGAAGCCGGTGCAGTGATTAATCGCCTCTGTTTAGAGCGAGGTTAAAAATTAGAGACATAATCTGGGTGCGGGATGATCCAGATAATCGCCACCTAACGACCGCTTACACCGTAACCCAAATGAGTGGGTCGGCCGGGCGGAAATGGACAATTACCGCGGTTCCTCTCACATTTCTGGTCGTAACCGATACTGTCATTGCAGCGACGGACGCTGCTTGGTATTCCTGACGATCCGTCCACGGAGTGTGAAATTATGCTAAGTATAGTTCGAGCTGTTTAATTCAGTGCCATTTAGCGAGTGCGCGTTATAAAGAGAAGAGCTCGGCCCAGAGATAATGGCAAACGTCTGTTGGAGCTGCCGCTCGCACGGTTGGTTCCTTATATGGCGGGTGCCTCTGGAAACAGGGAGCGCGACAAACCCTCGGATTCCGTTCCCAGTGTTGACAAGAACAGCGGTCAAGGGCCGTTTGTTTATGGGAACAGCTGACTCCACGGGGGAAGCAAGCCGGCCATCGCAGATATGAATGACGGGTTGACATCCTCAGCTGTACACATGTTACAGAAAGCTAATTCCAGAAACCAGGCAGGTATATTTGCGGAGCTGTAAGTTCTGACAGAACATTCACGCTGCTAAGCGCACCATCGTTAACGGGAAGACACTGTACATAGCACTGCATAAGTGAGTACTAGCAAGTGGCGTCCAAGGAGTTGCAATACGTCAACGTTACAAGCGTCTATCAATTTGCTACTCGAAGCAATGTTACCTAACGATTCACTATCAACGTGCTGGGTGAATACCGGATGTTGTCAGGCTACTTATTGTTTTGTCGTCTCATTCCAAACTCGGTCGCACTAGTCGACTTCAAACGTCATCGGCACTCTCGATAAGCAGCCAACAACTCCGGTGGACACTAACATCAGTAATACTCGATTATTCCCCCCGTGACCTTCTTCGTATCCCGTACGTGGCGATACACATAAGTAGCAATTTAGTTTTGTGTAAGTAACTGGACGTTGTAGAGTAGATACGTACTTATGTCACTGATTATGCTTGCTGAAGTGGTTTCGTAGACAGACCGTCTACCTGCCTGCACTGTATGGAGGTACTCTCCACAGCCATGCTAAGAGTCCGAGTAAACTTAGCATTTGTAATATTGTATAATAATAACCGTAAATGTAGAAAACACTTGTGTAAATTTAAGAAAAGTCGCTATTGATTAGCGAAGTGTCAGGGCCTCTCGTAGTTCGAGGTACATGTTGTTGTTGGGGTCTTCAATGCAGAGACTGGTTTGATGCAGCTCTCCATGCTACTGTATCCTGTGCAAGCTTCTTCATCTCCCAGTACCTACTGCAACCTACATCCTTCTGAACCTGTTTAGTGTATTCATCTCTTGGTCTCCCTCTACGATTTTTACCCTCCACGCTGCCCTCCAATACTAAATTGGTGATCCCTTGATGCCTCAGAACATGTCCTACCAACCGATTCCTTCTTCTTGTCAAGGTGTGCCACAAACTCCTCTTATCTCTAATTCTATTCAATACCTCCTCATTAGTTATGTGATCTACCCATCTAATCTACAGCATTCTTCGGTAGCACCACATTTCGAAATCTTCTATTCTCTTCTTGTCCAAACTATTTATCGCCCACGTTTCACTTTCATACATGGCTACGCTCCATACAAATACTTTCAGAAACTACTTGCTGACACTTAAATCTATACTCGATGTTAACAAATTTCTCTTCTTCAGAAACGCTTTCCTTGCATTGCCACTCTACATTTTATATCCTCCCTACTTCGACCATCCTCAGTTATTTTGCTCCCCAAATAGTAAAACTCCTTTACTACTTTCAGTGTCTCATTTCCTAATCTAATTCCCTCAGCATCACCCGATTTAATTCGACTACATTCCATTATCCTCGTTTTGCTTTTGTTGATGTTCATCTTATATCCTTCTTTCAAGACACTGTCCATTCCGTTCAACTGCTCTTCCCAGTCCTTTGCTGTCTCTGACAGAATTACAATGTCATCGGCGAACCTCAAAGTTTTTATTTCTTCTCCATGCATTTTAATTCCAAGTACATAATAAATAATTCGAGGTACATAGTAAATGTAAAAAAAAGTCAGCTTCCCACTTAATTGCAGTCCCTCATCCCTTAATACTAGACGTTAAAAGAAATTATTTTTTCCATATCCTCGCCCAGGAAGAAATCATAGGTGTGTGTTGTTGTTTCTCACTGTCGTAAAGGGATAGTAGCAAATGAATCGTCGCTGCAGAACATTCCTGATAGACACATGATAGGGCAACGAGTGGACGTCTACGGACTACGTGCAGAAAGAACTCTGTTGAATGTCCTCTACATTCTGAAGGAGCACGAGGCAGCGGGTAGTGGAATTACCCTTGGTAAACAGTCAGTTCCCTGAAATTGCTGGAGGCATCCTCGGCTGCTTTTAGCTCTACGAGGTGTAGTTCCGTACTCTCACCGAAAATCACGCAGCACAGTTATTTCTATATTTAATTCCATGTTCCATACACCATTTGAACAGTTCTTATATCGAAACAATGTGGAATGAATCGGTTTACACGTGTTCATGATTGGTATCAATATTAATGAAGACATTATTTTCCAGTCTTACTGAAATGTAGTTGTTTTTAATTTTTTGACTCTGGCCATCGATTTTTAAATAGACGTTCGTCCGTGGAATAGGATTTTTCAAGGAGAAATGATTTTAGATTAGATTTAAAATTTGCTTTGTTACGTGTCAGACGTTTTGTGATACTGGGCAAATGATCAAAAATATTTGTTTCTGCATATTTACCTCCTTTCTGAGCCACCGACAGTTTTAACAATTGATAAAAAGGATATTTTTTCGTATAGTCTTGTAAGTATGGAAACCATTGCTGTACCCAAGACAGACTTTATTACGGAATATACGCTCTGTGTTGATGGAGTTATAATGCTTAACTCCTTGAAGAGATGCCTATATGACGGCCGTGGGTGACTACCGCAATTATTATTACTGTTGGCTTTCAGAGTGAAGAGTTACACCAAAAAATTATTCCATAAGACATTACTGAGTGCAAATGTGCAAAATAACTCAGAAGGTGATCTGTTTCTTTCGAAGCTAGCAATGGTATGGAGAGCAAAATAGCCGACCTTAATTGTTTGAGCCCCTCAGTAATATACTTCTTCCAGTTCAAGTTTTCATCAACATGTAGATCTAAAAATGTGGAGCATTCTTCCCTGTTTACAGATATCACCTAATGTGGTACATCAGTTGCTGCCATCAGCATTTGTATGGGACAGAACGGGATTCAGTGTTTTCCCAAAATTAAGGGAAAGTCCATTTTCAGGGAACATTAAAACAATCACCTTAGGTATTCTGCTGTTTTTCTTAATCCAGTCTCGACACTTTTTAGGCTGACGGGCTACAGTATTATGGTGCGAAGAAGAACTTTTAGTTTCGACGTGCGAGTTAAAAATTTATGATAAGTTACTGTCTTCATTTATGTAGAAGACCAACGGAAAAATGCTCCTATTGGAGCACAAAAAATGCGAATATGTTTCTACTTATTTAAAAGACTCTTAGTGGGGCACCAGCTGCCTTTAAAAATCTTCCCACAAGTTTTGGCCTGCTATTATATTTCCATTTAACAAGCAAATCAACTCTTACTCTCACATGTTCTTTGAACTTTAACTCTCTCGCACTAACCAGTCCAGCGTTATGAATCACTCATACCATTCACTCCCAGCTGCACTTTCTCACTTACTCTTACAGCCCAACTCATTGTCATTACCTGTTTTTATATCTCCCTGTCATTGTCTCCTGTGCCACAGCCACACTGCTAGTACTCTGTCCTCTCACTGTCATTGTCTTCCTCTTGCTCTCTGTTACCGCTACTATCTAGTTCCTTTTTTCCTTCCTACTGCTACTATCTCTTCCACTAACACTATCTCTCTCTTCCTCTTTGTAATTGTCATATACGCTGTTTCTCATTATCAAAGGCTCTCACGCACTTCCACTTCCTCTTTCTCTTTCTCTTTACTCCACTCAATCTGGCACTTCATTCTTTCCCTACCGCTATTCTGTCACTCTACTATGTTACACTGTCTCTCTCTCTCTCTCTCTCTCTCTCTCTCTCTCTCTCTCTCTCTCTCGCTTTCAGTATAACACAACCACTGTCTACTGTCTTTTATTATTTATTACTTTTCAGTGTCTTAGCCACTGCCACTGTCTCCTTCTCTCAAAGAATAAAAAGTGTGATTGTTAGAATGCCAAAATTTTGGGAAAAATTTATGAAGGTGCTGAGGGAGGTAGAACGAGGCAGCTGGTACTCCACTTTTCAGTCAGAGTCTTTTAAATAATAAGGAACATATTCACATTTTTTGTCCTCCGATAGGTGCATTTTTCCCTTCTTTCCTTGCTGCAGCAAGACATTAACTCACACGATGAAAAATTCATTGGCTATTAAAATTGAGATAGTTTACTTATGTGAAATTGAAATAACGCAAAAGTAATTTTACACCTCAGACCAGATATTACGTGCAACAGATTTTTGCATATGCTATTGTACTACAACTTGGGGTTCCCAGTTGATAAGGGAGACACTTTAGAGAGTATTATTCCAACGGCCTTGCCGCAGTGGCAACACCGGTTCCCGTCAGATCACCGAAGTTAAGCGCTGTCGGGCTGGGCTAGCACTTGGATGGGTGATCATCCGGTCTGCCGAGCGCTGTTGGCAAGCGGGTGCACTCAGACCTTGTGAGGAAAACTGAGGAGCTGCCTGATCGAGAAGTAGCGGCTCCGGTCTCGTAATCTGACATACGGCCGGGAGAGCGGTGTGCTCACTACATGCCCCTCCATATCCGCATCCAGTGATACCAATGGGCTGAAGATGACACGGCAGCCTTCATGACCTGTTCGGGAGTAGTCTTTTTTTTAGTTTACAGAGTATTTGTACGTGCTACATTACTTTAAAAACTATGTTTGCGCCTCGGACCAGACTTCCTGAGCGTATTTTATGTGTACAGTAACGGTAACTTTGAGACTCCGTATCTCGGAAACAGATAAAGATATGACGAAAATTTTTCAAGATTGCTTGAGATCGGGATCTTAGAAACTCACAGTAAATATTATAGCTTCCTGGGCGTAGCCGTCTTGGAATCCTAGGCTGGGTTTTAGTCCGCTGGTGACGGCGAAAACAGTTAAAAAACCATTTTTGTGGGATTTTCCGAGGATCCGCACATGAACCAATGGTGCCTCCATAAGTCCTGTCAAGCCCACCGTAAACCACACCAAATTAAAAAAAAATTTAAAAAAAGGAATCGACCGATTTGCTGTATTTGCCCCAAGTAGGAGGAAGTATGTAGTTTTCGTACACTACTGGCCAAAGAAGATGGCTTGGTACGCACGCGAAATTTAACCGACAGGAAGACGATGCTGTGATGTGCAAATAATTAGCTTTTCAGAGCATTCACACAAGGTTGGCAGCGGGGGCGACACGTACAACGTGCTGACACGAGGAAAGTTTCAAACCGATTTCTCATACACAAACAGCAGTTGACCGGCGTTGCCTGGTGAAACCTTGTTGTGATGCCTCGTGTAAGAAGGAGAAATGCGTACCATCACGTTTCCGACTTTGATAAAGGTCAGATTGTAGCCTATCGCGATTGCGGTTTATCGTATCGCGACATTGCTGCTCGCGTTGGTCGAGATCCAACGACTGTTAGCAGAATATGGAATCGGTGGGTTCAGGAGGGCAATACGGAACGCCGTGCTGGATCTCAACGGCCTCGTATCACTAGCAGTGTTGATGACAGGCATCTTATCCGCATGGCTGTAACGGACCGTGCAGCCACGTCTCGATCCCTGAGTCAACAGATGGGGACGTTTGCAAGACAACAACCATCTGCACGAACAGTTCGACAACGTTTGCAGCAGCATGGACTAGCAGCTAGGAGACCATGGCTGCGATTACCCTTGACGCTGCATCACAGGCAGGAGCGCCTCCGATGGTGTACTGAACGACGAACCTGGGTGCACGAATACCAAACGTCATTTTTTCGGATGAATCCAGGTTCTGATAACAGCATCATGAAGGTCGATCCGTGTTTGGCGACATCGCGGTGGATGCGCATTGGAAGTGTGTATTCGTCATCGCCATACTGGCGTATCACTCGGCGTGATGGTATGGGGTGCCATTCGTTACACGTCTCCGTCACCTCTTGTTCGGATTGACTGCACTTTGAACAATGAACGTTGCATTTCAGATGTGCTACGACCCGTGGCCTTACCCTTCATTCGATCCCTGCGAAACGCTACAGTTCAGCAGGATAATGTCCGACCGCATGTTGCAGGTCCTGTACGGGCCTTTCTGGACACAGAAAATGTTCTACTGCTGCCCTGGCCAGCACATGCTCCAAATCTCTCACCAGTTGAAAACGTCTGGTCAATGGTGGCCGAGCAACTGTCTCGTCACAATACGCAAGTCACTACTCTTGATGAACTGTGGTATCGTGTTGAAGGTGCATGGGCAGCTGTACCTGTGCACGCCACACAAGCTCTTTTTGACTCAATGCCCAGGCGTATCAAGGCCGTTATTACGGCCGGACGTGGTTGTTCTGGGTACTGATTTCTCAGGATCTATGCACACAAATTGACTGAAAATCTAATCAGATGTCAGTTCTAGGATAATATATTTGTCCAGTGAATTCCCGTTTATCATCTGCATTTCTTCTTGCTGTAGCAATTTTAATAGCCAGTGGTGTAGTTTGACCTCGTACTGTAGGACAGTGACACCAAGGCGATCCTTCTATTGGATTTACAAATCTTTCTAGCCTAAGGACTATACCATTTTATCACCAATATAGCCCGAGGCGTGAGCACCAGAAAAATCTGTTTTTGTGTGCGGCGTTTTGGAACGTATTAGGTAAACGTACTGTTGCAAGCGTATGGATGTAGTCGTGTGGAATGGAATGAACGTTAGCGACCACCCTGCACTACGAAGAGAGCGTCCGCGAGATCGCAGCAGCGCGCCAGGGTCGGCCTTGGCAGCAGCCGGCGCCAGTGGGGCAGATACTGCGCCGAGCCGGCGATAGATAGGCAGTCACTCGGCGCCACTCAGCCAGTCGCCGCTATCTGCTGCGGTTTTTCGCGGAACGAGGTGGCAGGCAGGCTAGCTAGGCGCAGCGCCGCGACGCGCCGCGCCTGAGACCGCCCCGAGCCGACCGGTTGTCGGTTGTTTGGTGCCGCTGTGTTGTTGTGCTCTGCGCTCTGGCGCCCAGATAGGCGGCCGGCGCCGTCAGCAGAGCCGCTTCCGCCGCCCACGCGCCGCACCTGCTGCGCCCGGGCGGCTGCTGCTCTGGATAACAGGAGCAACCCGCTGCACTAACAGACAACTCACTCCAGTAACCGTACGCAAATTACACGTCCACAACAATCAAGTCTGCTTCCAGGCGCGCACATTGCAGGCACCTTCTGATTTATCGTTCGCGGATGAGGTATCACGCTTCTCTCGGTGCAGACAGTGTGTTTTGCGTTGTTCTTCTACACTTAAAAGAGAGAGAAACTGGTGAATCTGCCTAATATAGTTAAATTGGTTCAAATCGCTCTGACCACTATGGGACTTAACGGCTGAGGTCATCAGTCCCCTAGACATAGAACTACTTAAACCTAACTAACGCCCGGCCAGATTGGCCGTGCGGTTCTAGGCGCTACAGTCTGGAGCCGAGTGACCGCTCCGGTCGCAGGTTAGAATCCTGCCTCGGGCATGGATGTGTGTGATGTCCTTATATTAGTTAGGTTTAAGTAGTTCTAAGTTCTAGGCGACTGATGACCTCAGAAGTTAAGTCACAAAGGCTCGGAGCCATTTCTGAACCTAACTAACGTAAGGACATCACACATATCCATGCCCGAGGCAGGATTCGAACCTGCGACCGTAGCAGTCGCGCGGTTCCGGACTGAAGCGCCATCGCGGCCGGCCCTAATATCGTGTAGGGCCCCACAAGCAGGCAGAAGTGCCGCAACACAACGTGGCATGGACTCGACAAACGTCTGAAGTAGTTCTCGAGGGAATTGATGTCACGAATCCTGCGGAGCTTCTAACATTCTGGGTGGTGTCTGTTTGTTCTATATCGTGTCTCCCTACCACTTTCGCGCAACGACGCTCTGAGCGTGTTTTTTATGGAATTGATTAGTTTGAACCTGGGACCTGTTGCTGGTAAGGAGACGCCAGACCACACATGACATGTAGAATTCAGAAGAGTTCAGTGAGAATAGCGAATATATAGCCAAATACTTAAGATTTCAGCGTCAACTCCACTGCACTCCCTGTAACAGTAGCTTAATACTAACTAAATTTAGTGGAAGGGGTTCAAGGCTTTCCTATTTTTAGTTAGCTGGTAAAATAACGTCGAAAAATCAGTTAAGTTTACCATTGAAAATTTTATTCTACTCACAAAATATTGTTTAAGAAATTGCACTATTGATAAAAGGAAATGTTTTAATACAGGATGGTAAAAACCAACTGCGTTCAACAAAAATGTGAACGAATATTACCTGAATGGGTTTCCAAATTCTACAGTGGGAAGGATGACCTATGCCATATCACATCTATAATCTAGGTTTACATTTAGTTTCACAAAGGAGAAAACTATCAAAATGGTCTACAGTGACCCTCAATTATCTTTAATAACTTATCTAACTTGTGGTAAATTACAGTGGCTGATGTGGCTTCTCAATAACTATATAACAGAAAAATCATCGCGTTTCAGATTTTTACTTAAAGTGGCAAATGTGAACACCATGAGCTTTAATTGACGATCGACACTAGTATTACGCAAAAAGGAGGTGTAACAGATGAGACTTCTGTAGTTCTGAGTGAAGCCTTATGCGCTCAAAAATGCGGCATCGCGTGCGTTCATTACCTTGTCGGTGTTTGTCAGGGCGGCGGCGGGCAGCACAGCTCCGCTCACCTCGCCATCTCGGAACTAACTAACTTCTCCTAACTACTCCTTACTACCATTTACAGAAGTTGGCTAAAAAAAACTCTCTGGCTGTGTTTTCATCTGACCAATCAGGGTCTCAATGTTAACCTTAAGCTCCGCCTACAAAAATTCTGTCCATCCAGTGAGAAACGTTATGCTTTTCGTGTTGGGGCAATGTTTTTAAAGTTTGCAAAGTAACCTTGGATGGACCTCGCCATGGACGTCGGGAGTGAAGTTGCGCTCCATGCAGCCCAGTTTGAGTTTTGACACGACGTCCTGTGGTTGCACGAAAAGCATTATTCAACAGTGTGGCTTTGCTGTCATTGTTCCTCCCAACCATAATCCGTAGGTAGCGGTCATCCACTGGAGCAGCGGCTCTTGGGCGGCCTGAGCGAAGCATGTCATCTACAGACTGTCTCTCTGTATCTCCTCCATGTCCGAATAACATAGCTTTGGTTCACTGCAAGACGCCTGGGCACTTTCCTTGTTGAGAGCCCTTCCTGGCACAAAGTAACAATGCGGACGCAATCGAACCTCGCTTTTCACCATATAGGCATGACTAGAGACAACACGAGCCGTGTACCTCCTTCGTGGTGAAACGACTGGAACTGATCGGCTGTCGGACCTCCTTCGTCTAACAGGTCCTGTTCATGCATGGTTGTTTACGTATCTGGGCAGGTTTAGTGACATCTCTGAATAGTCAGAGGGTCTTTGTCTGTGATACAACATCCACAGTCAACGTCTATCTTCAGGAGTTCTGGGAACCAGGGTGATGCAAAACTTTTTTTTTAATGTGTGTACTATGTTATGAAGCAGCACTGTGTTGTGTACAGTATAACACATACACTGAAGCGGAAAGGCACTGGCAAAAACATGCACGCTCAAGTAGAGAGATATGCAAACAAGCAGTTGTCAACGCCTATATAAGACAACAAGTGTCTGGTGTAATTGTTAGATCATTCACTGCTGCTACAATGGCAGGTTATCAAGATGTGAGTCTGAACATAAACAGGAGGAAAAGTAGAATAAAGAGACAACTGCATCACACGTGCGGGAGTATTAATAGTCCTATATGACATTTTGACGCATAAAACAGTAAAGAAATCATCAGTGAGAGATGAAACCAGGACTCGTGGTAGGACGATTTAACAAAAAAATGGCTCTGAGCGCTATGGGACTTAACATCTGAGGTTAACAGTCCCCTAGAACTTAGAACTACTTAAACTTAACTAACCAAAGGACATCACACACATCCATGCCCGATGCAGGATTCTAACCTGCGACCGTAGCGGTCGCGCGGTTCCAGATTGAAGCGCCTAGAACCGCTCGGCCACCCAGGCCGGCACTATTTAACACTCTACCAACTGTCCCACAGAAGCTATGCCTGCAGTAACGCGTTTCCTGCGCTCTGTACTTCTGGTGTCACTTTTAATTAACGTTTACGCCCTTTCTGCTGGATGGCAGCACGTGGTACGAAATAAATCGGAGTTACGGTTGATACGCTATCGACACAACGTTTGGTACCGATCTGAGTGTCTGACATGTGGAGGCCTGGGTGTTAGAACATTTGAAAGTCGGGAGTACTCAATTGACGGTGGCGCTGGCAGAGTGACGTAGCGATGCTGGAGGCGGAATGTGCAGTCCAGGTTGCGCGATCCCCCGCGGGTGCTGACCGTTTGCGTTGGCAGCTGCCGGCACATTAATCACCGCCGCGGCGTGTTGCACGTCAGGAGGCGCCTGCTGGTCGCTTCGTCGCGCTCTCTCGTGGAATAAGCCCCAGCTAGCACTGCTGCGTAGCCCAGAGTGGGCCCACAAACGTCCACATATCTTACCGCTTTATTCTCCTCTGAATTGCTTCCCAAACTATATATTTTTTTCTTCCGTACGTCTTTTTCTCCCCCCCTCCCCCCCTCTCTCTCTCTCTCTGACACACACACACACACACACCAGCTGTCTGCCTGTTTGCGCCTACACCTGGGAGCCACTGTACGGATTGTGGCGAAGTATACTTAACGTGCCACTAGCGACACCGTCGCACCTTTCCTGTTCAGTTTGTTGTCAGTATGCAGGAAGGAAGACAGACACTACATCACGGTATGACCTTCATTCCTCTTACTTTACGTTTCTGATCTGGTGCAAGAAATACTGTGTTTCCTGTTTCTTGACACAATTTGGAATACTCGCACGGACGAAAAAATGGCTGACATCGATATAAGTGCCCAAGGAATAGAAAAGCAACAGAAAACACTCAACAGAGGAAAGTCCACTGGACCTGACGGGATACCAGTTCGATTCTACACAGAGCAAGCGAAAGAGCTTGCCCCCCTTCTAACAGCCGTGTACCTGAAGTCTCTAGAAGAACGGAATGTTCCCAATGATTGGAAAACAGCACAGGTAGTTCCAGTTTTCAAGAAGGGTCGTCGAGCAGATGCGCAAAACTATATGCCTTTATCTCTGACATCGATCTGTTGTAGAATCTTAGAACATGTTTTTTCCTCGCGTATCTTGTCATTTCTGGAAACCCGGAATGTACTCTGTAGGAATCAACATGGATTCCGGAAAGAGCGATCGTCGGAGACCAAACTCGCTTTATTTGCTCATGAGACAGGCTCACAGGTAAATGCCATTTTCCTTGACTTCCGAAAGGCGATCGATACAGTTCCACACTGTCACCCGATAAACAAAGTAAGACCCTACGGAATATCATACCAGCTGTGTGGCTGGATTGAAGAGTTTATCTCAAACAGTACACAACATGTTGTTCTCTGTGGAGAGACGTCTACAGTTGTTAAAGTAACATCTGGCGTGCCACAGGGGAGTGTTATGGGACCATTGCTTTTCAAAAAATATATAAATGACCTAGTAGATAGGGTCGGAAGATCCATGCGGCTTTTCGTGGATGATGCTGTATTATACAGAGAAGTTGCAGCATTAGAAAATTGCAGCGAAATGCAGGAAGATCTGCAGCGGATAGGCACTTGGTGTAGCGAGTGGCAACTTACCTTTAACATAGACAAACGTAATGTATTGCAAATATATACAAAGAAGGATCCTTTAATGTATGATTATATGATAGCGGAACAAACATTGGTAGCAGTCACTTCTGTAAAATATCTGGGAGTACGGGTACGGAACGATTTGAAGTGGAATGATAATAGAAAATTAATTGTTGATAAGGCGGGTGCCACACTGAGATACATTGGGAAAGTCCTTAGAAAATGTAGTCCATCAACAAAGGAGGTGGCTTACAAAACAGTCGTTCGACCTATACCTGAGTATTGGTCATCAGTGTGGGATCCGTACCAGGTCGGGTTGACGGAGGAGATAGAGAAGATACAAAGATGAGCGGCGCGTTTCTTCAGAGAGTTATTTGTTAAGCGTTACGGATATGTTTAGCAAACTCAAGTGGCAGACTCTGCAAGAGAGGCGCTCTGCATCGCGGTGTAGCTTGCTCGCCAGGTTTCGAGAGGGTGCGTTTTTGGATGGGGTATCGAATATATTGCTTCCCCCTACTTATACCTCCCGAGGAGAGCACGAATGTAAAATTAGAGAGATTCGAGAACGCGCGGAGGCTTTCCGGTAGTCGTTGTTCCCGCGAACCATATGCGACTGGAACAGGAAAAAGAGGTAATGACTGTCACACGTAAAGTGTCCTCCGCCACACACCGTTGGGTGGCGTGCGGAGTTTAAATGTAGATGTAGAACGCTGGTTTTTGTGATTATCCGATATGCACAATGTCGTTCTTGCCGCGTCTCCAACTGAATATCGTTGACTATCCCTGTGACACACACAGGTCGGGTTAACTAACTTGTGATCAGCTAGGCAGGTCTCTTCTAATCTTTTGTGTCACTTCCGTCAGTCCAACTTCTTAAACGACACAAGCCAACGAACGATTCCCGAGAGAGCGTCGAACGACTACTTTATAAGCCACCTCTCTCGTACGCATATTACACTTCCCTAGATTTCAAAATGGTTCAAATGGCTCTAAGCACTATGGGACTTTACTTCTGAGGTCAGTCCGGAACAGCACTGCTGCTACGTCGCTGGTTCGAATCCTGCCTCTGAGATGCATGTGTGTGATGTCCTTAGGTTAGTTAGGTTTAAGTAGTTCTACGTTCTCGGGGAATAATGACTTCAGATGTTAAGTCCCATAGTGCTTAGAGCCAATTGAATTTGAATGCACTTTAAAGAGGCAAATATTGTAGCATAACTTAAAAATTTCGTGAAGACTGATTTTCGTCCACAATCAATATACTGTGTCTCAATCTGACTAGTCTGATAAAAATACAGAGAACGTTTCGTTATGGAGTGATCATAAATTAGGGAAAAGAAATTGGAAGAGTAATAAACCTGAGAACAGTTTTTCTAATGAGCTCTCAAGGTATCTGAGAGCTCCTGTAGCACGCCTAAACGGAATGTGTTTTATATTTATAGAGATTATTAAATACAGTTTCCTACATTGTATAAAATCGCTGTGAAAAAATTTGATAATGGTCGGAGCATCTATTCCGAATGACATACTGTTTTTATAGGCGGCGAAAGTACTGATGCTACAAAGAAAGACAAAAAAATAGAGCAAAATTTTGTTTTAGCAAAACAAAGTATTTTTTAAAACCTGTTTTTTGTTATAACAGTTTTTATAACATTTTCAAAGAGTCTGGCATTTTAACTATACCATTGTAGCACATACATTCGCTAATTAATTTGATCATAGATAATCCATGGCAATTTGCGAAGAATAGTGTTGTCCACACCTACATACTAGAAGACAAAGCGACCTTTACGACCAACTATTTTACCTGATAGTGGTTCAGAAACGGGTTCAACTTGCAGCAACAAAAATATTTGACCATTTGTCCAATAGTATAACATATCTACCAAAAATCAAATTAAGTTTTAAATCTAACATAAAAATGTTTATTAATATTAACACTAATCTCGTATATGTCCTACAAACTGACTTGATCTACATCATTTCGATAAAAAAGATTTCAGGTCTGTGGAACACTTAGCCAACTAAATGTCTCTGTAATTTCAAATAAAAATTTTTGAACTATAATGCAATTATTTGTTTTCTTTTAGTTTTAGGTGTATGTCTAAACCATGTCAGTATTCAGCTGTAAAAAGCAGTTAATATATTGAAACTTCCTGGCAGATTAAAACTGTATGCCCGACCGAGACTCGAACTCGGGACCTTTACCTTCCGCGGGCAAGTGCTCTACCAACTGAGCTACCCAAGCACGGCTCACGCCCCGTTCTCACTGTTTTACTTCCGCCAGTACCTCGTCTCCTACCTTCCAAACTTTACAGAAGCTCTCCTGCGAACCTTGCAGAAATAGCACTCCTGAAAGAAAGGATATTGCGGAGACACGGCTTAGCCACAGCCTAGGGGTTGTTTCCAGAATGAGAATTTTCACTCTGCAGGGGAGTGTGCTCTGATATGAAACTTCCTGGCAGATTAAAACTGTGTGCCGGAACCAGACTCGAACTCGCGACCTTTACCTTTCGCGGGCAAGTGCTCTACCAAGCAATACGAAAGGTAAACTACTTCACTTTTGATGCTGGTTGGTAGGTGACCAAAGACTTTTTTGGCAGCATAATTTACCCCTTTCTGTGCCAAAGCCAGATTTAACGCTGCATAGTGAAGATCATCCTTCCTCCTGTTGTTATAGCTATGCACACTGCTATTACTTTTGAACTGGGTTGGATTATTAACAACAAATTTCATAAGTGAATATATATATACTGTGAAGATTCCTAGATCCTTAAATAGATGTATGCAGGATGACCAGGGGTGGGCTCCAGCAATAGCTGAACTCAGACGTTTCAGCAGACCATCAATGTGTTGCTTCCAGTTTAACCTCCCATCAATGGGCAAACCTAAAAATTTTGAAAATTCTACTCGGAAACGGAGCTACATTTTGAATATTTTTATTAACAGTTATTTGCCGTCACCCAACAACCTTACAAACGTTTCAGACAGTGTATGACCATCCTGTACCCATAATTGAATACCTGCCGGCAAAAACGTTGTAACCCTCAAAATACAAATTGTACAGGAGGTGCTAAAAACCAATACCTATGCAACAGGTTTACGAACGGCAGAAATAGCATTCACAATAACTTGAAATGAGTCCATTACTAATTAATGTGTACAAGTTGTGGCAGTAGTGGCCTGAAAAGCAAGATATTACAGATTTTTGTTCGGCATCCATACAAAAAAGTTGTAACTCTAACGACAGTAGCACACTTTTGTGGGTTACAACGTTTATACCACTGATATTATTTAACCTCTAATACTGTTTATTGGTTTTATTCTGATTAGGCGTAAATACAATTTGCATTATACAATGTCGGAACTTCTGGGTGTTTGACTGAAGGTGGAAATATTGTTAAAAAAGAAGGGTTTGCACTGATAAACGTTCACATTTTCATTTCACAAGAATATAAAGTAACACAATCGATACTGCACGCGCAGTTTAAACGAAACATTATTAGGAGTTCCCACTGTGTAACACGATTATTCACGGCACACAAGACGTATTGTTGCAAACGTACGTTTTGCGTGACCGACCATGACACTGTCACTTTACTTTATCTTTACGTTCTCATAAAACTCTCGGTATTTTTCAGGAATATATCTAAACATGTATAGCAGTTTAGCTTTCTTTTCCGAAGAGACAGGCAATGGCTCACCATAAAGTCTAGGGAGGGCATTCAAGCTAAACACCACCGGAGGAACTGTAATACTAATTTTACCCCTGGAGTACCCCTGGAGTACCAAGGCTGCAAGTAGTTACGGCTCTTGCGGCACTGAAGTACTGTTGGGGAGTCTGAAGATATCTCCATCCAAACATAATCCGTTATTTTGCATTTTGGATCTTCGCGGACTTGCTTTTCGATACCGCTTCAATCAATAAAATCGTCCTGCTCCATGTAACAAGCCAGAAACGAGTTGTTTGGTCGTGCAGTAGCTATTACCTGAACCCATTCAAATGGTTCATACACAGAGTAGATCTTCTTATTTCTCTCAATTAATGCGACATCCCTGTTACAAGGCAAAAAGCTGTGTCCTGTAATAAACTTTTGCTCCACAAAGGTGAAATACCTCATGTTCAGAAGATATGGATACAAAACAATAGTTTTCCAATTATTGTTCTGTCCTGTTAATCGATCTGACCACGCCAGTAAAGTTCTTTCTTCACACGGGTTTAGAACTGACAATGTAGATGTTACGTACTTCAGAAGGCACGAAGTAATTTCCACTGATCCCCGCTTGGCAACAGTTTCAGCACACACACACATCCACACTTTGTCACCAACGTTATGTATCGCCTGACTGTAGGTTGACAGCTGACGTTGATGGAAACCCGCAGAATGGGTAAGGGTAGGACAATACAGCACCTGTTGGAGGTCTGTGCATATCACAACATAGGTTTCGTTTGTTTTAGCTTGTGCTGTATCCTTCTCCAGCACTGAATACGCTGCTTCCGCATGTAAATGGTGCAGTTCGCTTTCTTCGTCGATTTTCTTTCTCTCTGTTTCATTTTTACTGTTAACTAACTGCAGGAACAGTCTGTCACAATACCCACATGACTCCGAAGGAGGTACTCCAAATCGAAAATTATATTCTCCTCTGAAAATATCTCTGTAAGCTATTTCACTGCACTGTACTGTCGGATTGTCTTCTTTAAAGAGACGGCAAATTTTAGAAATATCCAAATCGGATCTCAGGCAGAGCTTTGCATTTTTGTGTTGAGTAGTGGCTTTCTTGTTTTGGTAGCTTCTCAGTATGGTTTCTTATCGGGTCCTTCAACCTGTCCTGCAGGTTTTTTGGACGATTTACATGCTTACTTTTTCTGTCTTCTAGCCGCACGCCACATATCATCTTCCCCTGGAGCATTTGTACACGTCTAACTGTAATCCTATATACCATGCACAACGTTTTTTTGACATACCTGAATTTTTTCTGCTCCTCTTCTTGAAAAGTACTTTAATGCGCAGTGTCTGCGCGAAATGGTCTCCTCAGTCTCCCTACGTTTGATGTCCACTGTTTCAATGCACCACGAAGCCAAATGTGTGGTATGTGCATTATAGTCTGAAGCGTAGAATTCTTGAAACAGCTCTTTGTTGTCCTCCATTTTTAGTGTTTTAAAAATGGTTCAAATGGCTCTGAGCACTATGGGACTTAACATCTGAGGTCATCAGTCCCCTAGAACTTAGAACTAGTTAAACCTAACTAACCTAAGAACATCACACACATCTATGCCCGAGGCAGGATTCGAACCTGCGACCATAGTGAACACGCGATTCCAGACTGAAGCGCCTAGAACCGCTCTGCCACACCGGCCGGCTTAGTGTTTCACACTGGTACCTACATTTGCAGGTAGCAATCTATAAAGGTAGCACTACGTAATGATCAGTATAGATAACAACATTAACGACAAAGGTAAAGGCTATTACAGCGCATTACAATATAATGTTTGCGAATAACATATGGAATCTCCCATTTCACAGAAATATTGTGTTAGATTGGCATACAATGTTTATTCACCCACCTGTTCAGCAGGGATTTTCCCGGGTACTGGTTTGCTATTGTGGGCCAAATATGGTTGCCCCGAATTCCGTTTGTGTTTCTCAGCATTCCTCTTCCATTCACTATACTTAATTTTCCGTTTCCGGCCCCTATTTATATCGTCGCACATGCTCTGACTTAACGTCACACAACGTTCCTGCTCCATGTTTACAAGGTTTCTGCATCCGAGCGCCTCGCGACGAATAGGGAACAAACTAAAAATGGCGCTTAATATACATGTTTGCCAACATGACTTCCTACACGCCTTACTCCTGGAAAATACAACGCTTATACGTGACAAACCGGTTCCTTACAAGGGAACCTCCTCATCGCACCCCCCTCAGATTTAGTTATAAATTGGCGCTATGGATAGGCCTTGAAAAACTGAACACAGATCAATCGAGAAAACAGGAAGAAGTTGTGTGGAACTATGGAAAAAGTAAACAAAATATACAAACTGAGCAGTCCATGCGCAAGATATGCAACATCAAGGAGCGCGGTGGTCCCGTGGTTAGCGTGAGCAGCTGCAGAATGAGAGGTCCTTGGTTCAAGTATTCCCTCGAGTGAAAAGTTTAATTTTTTCATCACTTTTTGGGTGTGATTATCACATCCACAAGAAAACCTAAAACGCTCAAGGCAGGAGAATCTTTTTACCCATTCGCCAAGTGTACGAGTTAGGTGAGTCGACTACATATTCCTGTCACGTGACGCACATGCCGTCACCAGTGTCGTATAGAATATATCAGACGTGTTTTCCTGTGGAGGAATCGGTTGACCTATGACGCTGCGATCAAATGTTTTCTGTTCGCATTGGAGAGGCACGTCCTTTCGCCTACTAATCGCACGGTTTTGCAGTGCGGTCGCAAAACACGGACACTAAACTTATTGCGGTGAACAGCGACGTCAATGAACGAACGGACAGATCATAACTTTGCGAAAATAAAGATAGTAAACTTTTCACTCGAGGGAATACTTGAACCAAGGACCTTTAGCTCCGCAGCTGCTCACGCTAACCACGTGTGACCATGGCGCCCCTGAGCTCACACTATCCTTGATGTTGCCTATCCTGCGCATGGACTACTCAGTTTGTATATTTTTCTTTTCTTTTTCATAGTTCCACACAACTACTTCCTGTTTTCTCGATTGATCTGTGTTCAGTTTTTCAAGACCTCTACTAAATCTGAGGGGGGGGGGGGGGCAGTGAGATGGGGAGGTTCCCTTGTTAGAAAAGTGAGAGTTACAACGTTTTGGGGTCAGGTATTCAATGAAGTTTGGTCGGAACACTGCGTGCTTTTGACCTACCCGCACTTAATCTCTACCTAGACCCATGCGCTTGACAGGACTTAACGCTACAGGGCTACAGCGACAGGGCACTGCAGGCAATCACCGCCGTACATTAGTCAGCAGACGGAATGATGCTAGCCGGTGCAGTCAGCTCTCGGGACGCGCTCGCACGGTAGGGCGTGCCAAAGGCGCTGTCCTCGTTACGGCCTTGTTGGGACTATCTGGACGCGCGCAGCGGCGGCTGCAGGGCTTGTTCCAGAATCGCAGCGCATTCCGACCTCCGGCGATAAGCTCCGGCGCTAACGAGCGCGCGGATACCATCGCATGCCTGCCTGCCCCAGGCGCAGAGTTGCGTGCGTCACCTCATCTCGCCTCGCACTGCCCCGCTCTGCCAGACTTATCGCCCGGTGGCGGCATTAGCATGCGCGCTCCCGCCGCAGCTCGGCCCAGGGAGCTATCGCGCTCACGGCCACCACTCTAGTCTTCTCACACCTCAGCGATGAATTCCGCGACCTCGCCGCATCTCACGCCAAGAGGCCGCGAACACAGATGTATGCCTAAATCGCTCTTCTTCCTCCGATCTCAATTCTTGTACATCTACGAGGGTCACTCCAAAGGAAATGTACACTATTTTTGTAAAAATACAGTTTCCATACTGAATGTGTGAAAGGTTTACAGTTTGTAGACACATCCTTCCCGCTTGTGTTCAAACTTAGTTCAACTTGTTCCCGTGAGTGGCGCCATCACAGCATGTCTTCAAGATGGCTGCTACACTTGACGTTCGTCAGAAGCAACGTGCTGTCGTAGAATGCCTGTGCTGTGAAAACGAGACAGTGGGAAACATCCATAAGAGATTGAAATAGGTGTGTGGAGATGCTGCTGTCGATCGCAGTACAGGTAGTCGGTGGGCAAGCAGGTTACGTGGTGAAAGCGGGCACGGCAATATTGAGCATTGTCCTCGTACTGCACACACTCCAGACAATGTGCTGAGAGTTAACGAATTGGTGACTGCTGAGAGACGCATCACAGTGAACGAATTGTCACGCTGTGTTGGGATAGGGGAAGGAAGTGTTTGCAGAATACTGAAAGTGTTGGCGTTAAAAAAGGTTTGTGCCAGGTGGGTTCCCAGGATGTTGACAGTGGATCACAAAGAAACAAGAAAAACGGTATGCAGCGAACTTTTGGAACAGTACGAGAATGGTGGAGATGAATTTCTTAGAAGAATTGTGACAGGTGATGAAACATCCATCATTTTTCACCAGAGACGAAGAGGCAATCAATGGAGTGGCATCATGAAAATTCACCCAAGGAAAAAAACAAAAATTAAAAACCACACTTTCTGCTGGAAAAGTTATGGCTACGGTGTTTTTCGATTCCGAAGGACTCTCGCTTGTGGCCATCATGCCAAGTGGAACCACCGTAAATTCTGATGCATATGTGACGACACTGAAGAAACTTCAAGCTCAACTGAGTCGTGTTCGACCGCATCGGCAAAAGCAGGATGTTTTGCTGTTGCACGACAATGCATGGTGACATGTCATTCAAAACACCATGGAAGCGATCACAAAACTCGTATGGACAACACTGAAACACCCGCCTTACAGCCCTGACCTGGCTCCATGTGACTGTCATCTCTTTGGGAAACTGAAAGAGTTTCTTCGTGGAACAAGGTTTGAGGCTGATGACTCCCTTGTGCACGCTGCCAAACAATGGCTCCAACAGATTGGTCCAGAATTTTACCTTGCGGGTATACAGGCGCTGGTTCCAACATAGCATAAGGCAGTTGAGGGGGATGGAAATTATGTGAAGAAATGAAAATATTGTTCCTAAAGGATGTATCTATACTCTGTAAAACTTTCAAACATGTAGAATAAAAGATGGATTTTTAAAAAAAAGTGTGCATTTGTTTTGGAGTGACCCTCGTACATACATTCCCTTGCGGGAAAATATGCAACATTCTCAATCACTATCTTCAGCGGCATGAGGGTGTGCATACTGAGAGACTGTAACGTTAGTGAGTCATTTGTCATGGTACTCGGCGACCAGATGCTTCACAGGTGGCCTGTCTGCTCATTTCCTCTTTTGACTTTGCAGACAGAAATGCTGCTGAATTTAGAGGTGAACAGTGTTTTCAATCTTCATTCTAGTGTGCAACTACGCCTCCTCGACGAGTACGTACACCTCTTGAACAGTTTCAGCCATTTGAAAGTAGTTGCATTGTGGTCCTGCAGGAAACTGAATGGATGTAGCGACAGGTTTGATGCACATGTTTGGCACAATATATTGGTGGCGTGTCATTGCTTTTAGCTGTGGTCAGTGGCACATTCCCACACTCTTAGATTAACTTCTGGACGTCCTAATCGTACAAACACACATCAAGATCGACGCATTGTGAGCGGAGAAGTAGCCGATCCAAAATTATCCAGGGAAGAAATATGGGCGCATACTTTACCGGACGTGTCACCAAGGGTGGTTGGCATCCGTCTGCTTCCAGCAGCACTAAGATCGCGTATGCCTCTGGCCAGGAGGCTACTGCTGACACCAAGACACCCGAAGCACGGCTACTGTGGTGGCGTAAAAGTGTCTACTGACAATGGAATGGAGCTTTGTTGACTTCACTGATGAGAGTGGGTTCCTTTTGTGTGTGAGTGATGAACATAGACTAGTACAGTGAAGACCTGGTGAGCGGCCCATTCTGGAGTGTACTCACGACACACAGGTGCCACTCCAAGCTTCATGGAGTAGGGGTCATCATTTACAACTCTCATACGGCAGCTGTGATCCAACGTACTGTTCGTGGTGTACAACAACAGCTGTGGTCATCTAGATCACAAGATCTCTCGCGAACTGAACATCTATGGGACTTGTTGAAAGGGGAATTTACTGTTTCTCCACAACCTGCAGGAACCATTGCCGATAGGCGCAAGTGCTTGGGGCAGTCTATCACAGAATGCCATTCAGCGCCTTATCAATGGTTTGCGAGCAAGAATACACACCACTGTTTAGCCAGAGGGATGTACACTACATATCGATGCAACTGTTTGGGCAAACTGTATTGTGACGTGAATTTACTATCGTCTGCTCCTACAATGATGAGCTACTTGGCACTTCACTTGTCAATGAAATGGCCTGGTCCTTGAGACAGGTTGCCTTTTTTTTTATTCCAGCACTGTATATCAACTTCTATGACTGTACTCTTCGAACCACTGTGAAGTATATGGCAAATGATACTTTCCACTGTGACATGTAACAACTTTTCACCTATTCCATTATCTCAAAATACCTGCACTGATTCACAAGAAACCACACACGTGAAACACACCTTCCTTAGTTCATATGCAACATCCTGAATACAGTAGATGCAGATGAACAGGAAGATCCCGTCTTTCTAATGTTACATTACTGTCGCATATCGCTGTAGGATACTGTTTCGTTCTCTCCTACTATTTTTTGTTTATTATTTTGTGCGTATTGGACCTGTATGCTTGGGAGATTAGTTTTTCGTTTTTTGTAGTGGTACGGTGCACTACCGATGTGGTCTCAGGGTCCGGTTCTCGGCAGAAGTCAGTCAGTGAATCTCATTAGGAGAGGTGCGCCATCAGGGAGACAGAGAGCTTTCGTGAAAGCGAGGCTGCCAACTACTTCGTGCCATTGTGGACAGAGCCGGTGCCTGGGAGTATCTCTGCCGCCACAGCTGTGCCTAAAAAGTAATTTAGTTTGACGTTTCTGCCTTTTCTGCATGGAAATCAAAGGCCCAGCCGCACTGCCCATCCATTGTGAGAAAGGCAGTTGCTTTGGCTCCAAAATTTTTGTTGTCCAATCATACGGAGTCACCTCACCGCCGTGCTCTGCAAGGGCCCGACCAGTTGAGGAAACGGTGCCCCATGCCGTTATGAAACTCATGTTTGTTAATATATGTTTCATACTCCAAGAGAGGGATGTATCTGCTGCGATCCCCTGTTTCTTTTCGAGCAATAAGCGAGGTTTTCATCTGTCATACTGGCAACGGCATCGAGTCGTCGTCCCCATGTACACTTTTTTCTAAGTAGAGGTTGGAGGCCTGTGAACTTAGATTCTGGTGATTCATGTCTCAGCCGTCATTGAGAGTGAGTCCTCTTTGCCCATTGCCTGATAGGTGCACTTACATTCTGAGCAGTTTTTTACTTGCTTAATTTTCCAGGAAACTTGTGCTGCTTAGTGTGGTGATAATTTGTGACATCTTGTTCGTCTTCTTGTATTGTTAACTTTGCCCAGGTGAGTAGATCTTGTTGAGCTTACTCCATATGGTCTTCCACAGTTTTTGGTAGCTCCTGACAGTTAAGTCACCTTGTGATTTGATTTAAGTTTTAGAGAACTTTGTTCTCTATAAATTTTCCTGTGATTTATTTCAATCGGTAGAGCAGATAATTAAAGACATCTAAGATAGAGCTGTGAAGTAACGTGAGCCATAAAGGCAAAATTAAATATACTCATTGACACAGTTGTATTAATACAAACATCCATAACTGGCATATGCACACATCGATTCGCAGGCATTAATCTGAATTACACAGAGAGAATTAATTATTGAGCACCATGGTGTAATGGGGTTTTGATGCAAATACTGAGAAACTTTTTCAGTGCAATACAGTGGCAAAGAGAGTGTAGGTATTAAAAGAACACTCTGTGATTCATTAACAGTGGTCATATTGTGATTCAGTATTCAAACTTAGTTTTTCTCAGACTGTAAATGCGATTGGAGTTAACTGTCGGCACAGAGGAAAAGGAATTGTGAATCGGGACTAAACAAGAAAATCACACACACTATTTAATTAGAAACAGTTAATATGTATACAATCGTTCCGAGAATTTTCGAATGAACTTACGCTAGTTTTCGAGTTGTAACATGAACAAAACTAAAGTAATTTTTACCGTGCTTCGTGTTTGCTTCAGTATTACTGTTAGACATCTAATTTTCCATCACTAATCATCATCCATCGCGCTACAGGACGCCTTCTCAGCCTCAAAGATTGTCGTTGACTGTACTGCGCAGTGTACCATGGAGCATAACATGCGACAGCTCGAATGGTAGTACTCTCTTGCAATGATAGTCTACCTCTTCACTCGATTTGGCAAGTGTTCACATCTGTGACCCACTGTTTAGTAAACAATTTAAGTCTGAAAGGCGTGTGTCGTGATAGAAAGCCATGCTACTCCCATCGTGATCGTTAAGCCCTGAAACCTTCAAGCTATTCAAAAGGAATAATTCTTACCTCCCTGAAAACAATTTCGAAACGCTGCCTGATCTTAAAATTTTAATATAAATAGGCAAACACACACACACACACACACACACACACACACACACACACACACTTGCTTAGCTATTGTTTTCGCAATATGCAGTGAGTAATGATTCATCAACAATGATCCAAAACTGGAGGTGTGTTAGCTTTTTACACACTGTCTTTAAATACCAAGAATAACTAAACTTTAAGCAGCAACACATAATTTGTGAATATCTTTCTCATGTAGCAACACAATAATGAGCGAAATCACTACGCATAGTACAGGTATATATAAAGTCAGGGAACACTTTCAGTTATTTATTGCACGGAAACCAACCATTGTACAAATATCATATGTATGTCATTTTCATGTATAACACCACAGCGTAGTTTGGTAATTTCCCGATAGTCAGCGCTAGTCGCCAGCATGGCGAGTCCACGTGTGGAGCGAGCTTTCTGTGTGTTGGAGTTCGACAAAAACAAGTGTGCTACAGCTGGTTGGTTTTGGGGAAGGAGACCAGACAGCGAGGTAATCGGTCTCATCGGATTAGGGAAGGATGGGGAAGGAAGTCGGCCGTGCCCTTTCAAAGAAACCATCCCGGCATTTGCCTGGAGCGATTTTGGGAAATCACGGAAAACCCTAAATCAGGATGGCCGGACGCGGGATTGAACCGTCGTCCTCCCGAATGCGAGTCCAGTGTCTAACCACTGCGCCACATCGCTCGGTTTACAGCTGGTCAAGGGATGTTTAGAACCAAGTACGGTAAGAAGCCACCAACAAGGAAGGCCATTTACCATTGGCACAACAAATTCGTTACGACGGGTTGGTTATACCCGGCAAAGACTAGCGGACGTCCCAGTGTGAGTGAAGTGAATGAGGAGCACTTACGAGAGACATGCTTGGACGGGTATAGCAAGTGTTCGATTACCCTATTGACGTATAACGGGTCACTCATGGTTCGCATGTCTAATGTTTGTAAAAAAACTAAGAGTTTCTCTTCAAAGTGCAATATGTATGACATCTGTACAATATTTAGTTCTCGTGCAATAAATAATTAAAAGTGTTCCCGTACTTTATGTACACCCTGTATTTAGCAATCAGCAATCATCCAAACAGCACCCATGTCTGTACCTGACACCTGATAACATCCAAAGGAAAGCTACTTATTAGTAATGTCTTGCGTCTGCAATTCAGTATGTTGTTTCCGATATGCCAGAACATTTATGGACCGTGAAGCGAACACACGATATACATCATGACATATTCCGTAGCTTGTGTAGGGAATCTCGCTTCAAGATATGCAACCCTCCAAAAGAATTATCAAAACGTTTACTCTGCTTTTGTAACGTCAGAAGCGGTTTTCTTGTTTCTCGCATTGTTTACGTCAAACGTCAATTAAAATCATCTATAAATTAAGTTTTTAGTTTTCTTGTTACATTACTTTAAGTCTGTCCTTACAACTATTCTAATCATCGAACGGAAATGCCCCGCGATTTTGTATGGGAAAATCGGAAAATCGCCCGCGGTTTGAAGATCATCGGAAATTAATTATAGCAGCCAAGCGTAAAATGCTGCAAAGATAAATACCGAGATCTACTAAAAGGAAAATATAATGCGAAGAAACGAAACTGCCGAACAAACAGACAGCTTTCAAGTTCCCGACTTTACACAATATAGACATTTCGCTCTGTACTTTAAAATTATACATTACGCTTGCTAACAGATGGCTCTAGTGTTACTGCAAAAATTAAAAATGATGCATCAGCAGCATCTGATCACTATAGCGATTTCACGAATCAGATTTCACCACACGATATTTTGTTAATATCTTACGTAGTGCATACTGACCAAAAGACGTTATCGGCCTCATAGAATTTATTTTAATTTTTTTTGTTTATTAATTGTGCGTATATCCCTTCAGATCGTAAATAGTCATATGAGACCTCTGTATGTTGCAGAGCCTATAAAATGCTGATAGTTTTCACCCAGCATATTCTTATCCTAAAGCCTAGAAGAAGAATATCTACTTGTGTCCAGACGATACGCTGGAATTATTACTAGCTGCTCGTAAGCTTCTTTAACGTCGCAGGACACGAGCGGGATTGATTTAATACGCAGACAGAACTTGTTTGCCCGCAACGGGACGCTTTTAATGGGTAGAAAAATATGACTGGAAGTTGGTGTTATGGTGTGGCTAGTAGGCAGCTATTGTGAGCGTTGCCCGGAGCTGTGCTGCGTTATCGCGTTGCTGCAGTCTGGCGAGATGAACGAGCGACGAAGCCGTGTGCTGTGGGTTGCGAACATAGCAGGCGCTTTCTACCGCCTCTTTAAATTCCCGAGGCTTACGTCGACGTTGTACTGCCTGCGTGCGTGTAAACTTCTATCTTCCGAACACAATTTGTCGGTAACTTTGCTTCCTTAGCTGTTCCCTCGTGCTTACAGTTCTCATTCCCCATTTCCATATATGTTGCTCATTTTCCCGGTGTGATGAACACTAATACGACTATTGTTTACTTCACCAGGAGCAGAACGGTCTGTAACAAGGTGAATGGGTGGTGGAAGTAATTCAGTCTCTCTCTCTCTCTCTCTCTCTCTCTCTCTCTCTCTCTCTTCTGTTTTCTTATTTCTTATTTGTACTTTGAAACCAAAACTGTTTAGTAAATCCCCTCCACCAATTGCACTTTCTCTGTTCTTTGCGTGCCGGCACAGATTGCACATTTACTCCTTAAAATTACTAGTTATTTATAGTTTCCGATTATGTACCGGGAGTGCATCAAGTCATCGCTTATTACCACGCACCAGTAGTAGCCGAAAATTGATTTAATTCCCGAAGCATCATCGAGGGTGTAAATGCGTGGCGAAGGTATTTTCAGTTAACGATGTGCTGTTCATGTTGTCTAGCGAAAGGCATTTGTTTTTCTTTCTCAGTTCTGCAGACACTGACGGCTAATATCACATCAACAGAAATTTTGGTTATTTGGTTTGTTTCTCCCTATATTACCAAAGCATTTTTGTATATTTAGAGTCCTGTGACCACGAAGCAGGATATGAATAGAGCAGTTCAATAGTTTCTGAATCATTATCGAGCAAAGCAGAGTAAAGCACTGGTTCCATATTACAGAATGGGCAAGGCTCAAGGTCTCATCCTGTTGATTACACGCATCCTTTCCGTTACATTCGTAATCATTGTATCCGAATGCTGTGATGGATTCGTCAACAATTCAAAGACCGATTTCTTTCTGACTTTGTCCTACTCTAGTAATTCTCCACCCCTGTGAGCTTCGATGAATACCAACAGAAATGGAAGAGAACCACTAACATGACCACAAAAAAAAACTTGCCAAGTAGGACGCGCTTCCTGAGAGTTTCGTAAAAACTTTGTTATGTATATACACAGTTCATTTGTAGATTTTGATGAGTGAGTCTGCAAGTGTCAAAATATGTCTCAAAGACTGTATATTTTATACCTCCAAGGGACTGTGGACTTTAGTATCTGCCATAAATTTGTACTTGATGCCTCAATCCATTCCCGAGAAAGAGGTGTCTTAACAGACGGACAGCCCGATAAGAAATGACAAAAAACTACCTTTCTCGTCTGGTATAACTACTAATTAAGAATTTTCGTGTTTTTCCTTTACTTGTGCTGTCAAACATTGCTTCTTACCAAATTTCATTTCATAGCTCCCGAAGAATGAGTTTGCGAGTACCAAAATTTACGACATAAATAGCCGTATCTTTCGGCTGCACTGGCTTAGAAGCCTAAATCATTTACATCTGTCATGCTATAAGGATTCGGTTTTGTCTATCACCAGTCACTTCTTTCACTCTTGACAATGTTTCTCAGGGTCAAAAGTGTCAAATTATACTACTGGTTCGGTGTCCACGTTAAACTGTAGCTGCTCCTATAAATGGCTACGTAAATTAAGTGTCAAACTGATCTGCAGAATAGCTTTATTTGTACGGCTTTAAAAGTAGTGGTAAAGTGGTTTATTCAAATGGATAAACTGAAATTCCATGTAGACGTAAAATTTCTAGTTTTACACAGTTTATCGTCCACGGAAGAACAGAGCTGCTACAGGGTTACGAAAAGTGTGCTAACTCATGTTCACCATAGATAAACGGGTGGTTGAATTCAAAAGTGACAGGATCGAACATATTTACAAGAGAAATGGCCCAAAATTAGAATTACAAATGAAAACATGGAGCAAGGACGCAGTGTGGTATAGAATGATCGGCTATCCAATGCATTTGAAACAGTTGACGCTCTAGTCGTACATAGCACATTCAACGTCATAAATAAACTGTGGGAAGTTTCTGTACAATGTCACACTACGTAAATGCTACCGAAAACAAATTCTGATACGAATGCTCAAAAATTTCTGCGCCGTTTTGAAAAGAATAAAAATGATGTGGTGAGCCAACTTCTTGCTGTTTCAAACACCGATTAAAGCAGTGAGTTAGCGCAGATAGTTCTCCACCAAAATGGTGAAATCGATTTGAACTCTCGGAAACATGTGGGTGTGTTCTCCGGGAAGCAGCAGAGATTATTCTTATAGATTACTTTGTAGTGAAACAGTAATTGGTGAATACTATGCAGTAGTTCTATATCAAAATGATCGGTTAATAAATGGGAAGATTATCATTTTGCAAAGAAAGGCAAATTCGTTATCAGGTTATTAAATGGTGCTTTGGGGAAAACAGACGGATGTGAACAACGAATTACAGCAGCGTGTGCTCCGTTCACTTTCATTGGGTGTGGCGTCCTAACACCTTCGCCATTTTCCAGCTGTAAAGAAAGTGTTCGAAATCGTTTTCGTTCCAATGAAAATCTTAAGTAATCTAAAGATATTTTCTAAATCATAAAACATAATTGAGCAGTGAAGTACACTCTCTGGAAAAGCGTTGTATGAAGTTAAGTTTCAGGAATAGGATTAAAATTCAGAGTGAAAAGACATCAAAGGTAAGTTTCACTGATCTCGCGTCACCTGCAGTGAGACACGAAGAAATGCAGTAATGTAGAATGGAATGAGCAACTTACTAATCAAAAATGTTCAAACGTGTGTGAATTCCTAAGGGACCAAACTGCGTAGATCATCGGTCCCTAGACTTGCACGCAACTTAAAGTAACTTATACTAAGAACAATAGACACACCCAGGCCCGAGGTAGGACTTGAACCTCCGGCGGGAGGGACAGAGCAGTACTAATCACAATATGGACGAGAGTAAAGCAAATAAAGACGAAAGTAATGAGGAATAGCAGAAATGAGATCATCGATACTACTTTGGAAGCAAAGAAACGCATGACAGACTAGCACAAGAAAAGAGAGCGTTCTTCGCTAAAAGATGAATCAAAAATAGGCCTCAGTTTGAGGAAGAATATTTGTGAGAATGTACGTCTGGAATACTGTACGCAACTGAATGATGGACTACGGTGCTATAGAAAGATGGTGAAAACTAGATGGACTAACAATAAGAGAAGTGTCTCTGTGGGATCGTAGAGGAGAAATAGTATATGGAAAATTGATTAAAAGAAGGGACAGTAAGATAGGACAATTGATAAGAATAACTTAAGAGAATAACTTACATGGTGTGTATCTGTCCGTTTGTGTGTTATCATGAGTTGAAGAGGTTGGCACAGGCCGGGAAATCGTGGTACGTCTGATCAAATAATTCAGTGAGGAGACGTAAACCAACCCCTCTCACTCCTCACGATCACCCCTCTCCACCTACCCCAAGAAAAGAGAAGCAGTAACTAAATTAAAACAAAACACCGTTGCAGAAGATTGCTACCATACGGGAAAATTTCACCATACACTCTTAGTGTGGATCTTTCAGATGATGCTCCACTGGTTCACCTTGTATTTTGAGACTGTTTTCAAAACCTTCTTCACGGGTCAAGGCATGGTGCCACACGGCGGTCAACGCGACTTCACAACAGCGGAGCCACCGCCGAGGTCATTTCATCGGCTGAAGTCATGCAGCGCTTGTCCACTCGCGTCTCTTATGAGCAGGCACGTATCACATGAAGCCTCTCCTGTTGGTTTCTGGGGGTCAGCATCGTCGTAAGGCCGAAGAACGTAGGATCGTGCTACAACCGCGTGAGCAGCCAGTCACAGCACAGACGCGCATGCCCTTGGTCTGGCGCAAGATGCAATCGCATCCGAGTAATCACACTTCTGCCAGCTATAAGAGGTAAGTTCTCCGGTCACGCTCTTTGTAATTGCACCGCACTCAGGACCATATGTGGTCCGGCTGAATATCGTTCCAATTCCGTAGTTGGCCTGATCACGGTGAATGCTTCCGCCAAAGAGAAAAGCACAGCAGAGAAAACAATGTACTCTACGTGGTACTGGTAGTTTTGGTTTGTAAATACTGTCGCTGAACTGTGTTTTGATAGCAGAATGCTCTGTATTTTACGTGAGCCGACAGTCAGTGAACCGAGTTCAGCGTTACAGCCTCACCGACGGTAGCGCGTTCGATTCCTGTTTCCTGCACGGGTGTGGAGTTTATCTCTGCCGTTACTGCATGGGCGCAACACAGCTAATTTTCACAATCATGAGGCAAAGTATACAGGACGCTGGACAAGAGCGGTTGTTTTAATTTGAAGTAGGAAACCCTGATTCTAAAACGCCTGAATCTAAATTTATTAGCAAAATGAAAGAAAAGAAAAATGGAAACTATATACGTGGTCTACTGACAATAATAAAAATTCAAGATACGAACAGTTTTTTGATAGTTTTATTTCCATTGCTCACCTTGTACAAAGCGCTATATTCACAATAGTTACTAATAGTAGCATTTCCCCTGATTCTAAGCAGACATGAAATGTCGTGCAAATTTTTGTTGTACTCGTTCAACGAACCCCAGAGTTTTCAGAGTTGCATACGTACCGAATACGCACAGGACTTTCAGCTGTTATTTATTATTCCGATGAGGCCGGCCAGGATGGCCGAGCGGTTCTAGGCGCTTCAGTCTGGAACCGCGCGACCGCTACGGTCGCAGGTTCGAACCCTGCCTCGGGCATGGATGTGTGTGATGTGCTTAGGTTAGTTGGGTCTAAGTAGTTCTAAGTCCAGGGGACTGATGACCTCAGATGTTAAGTTCCATAGTGCTCAGAGCGATTTGAACCATTCTTGTCACAGCGCAGAGAAATAATTCGGGGCGGAGGATTACGCCCATCAGCAGTTCTTTTGTTGAAGGCGCTGTAAACAACGTCGTGTGGAGCGATCGTGTCCCCCGCAGGCACCTGGAGCGTGTGTGAGCGCTCCACATTAGTTTCCGTGAATGCAGCGGGCGAGTCAGCACTTTGTAAGGCGACTGCCAGAAACACGAAACAGCTGAAGTCAGCAGGGTGTCGTTTTGGCTCCCGGGCGTGGAGGGAGTCTGGTTGGTGGTTGGGGGTTACAGAAGCGAGTCGCGTGCCTCGTCTAGGGTTACAGCAGCCGTCACGATACCGCCGCCATCTTACATCACCGCCGCGGGTCCCCTGCTTTCCTATTCCTGCCGTGCGCCCATGTCTGCATATCTTTCCCGCCTACTGAGTCGAGACGCTGTGCTCGATCTGCCAATGCGGTCCAGGGGACCGAACGTGCCTAAGAACAGACCGTGTGTCGTATGGCCAATTTGTAATGTATTGCAGCAAAGCTACACTACCGGACATTAAAATATCTACACCAAAAAGAAATACAAATGATAAACAGGTATTGATTAGACAAATATATTGTACTAGAAGTGACATGTGATTACATTTTCACGCAAAGTGGATGCATAGATCCTGAGAAATCAGTACCCAGGAACAACCACCTCTGGCCGTAATAACGGCCTTGCTACGCCTGGGCATTGAATCAAACAGAGCTTGGATGGCTTGTACGGGTACAGCTGCCCATGCAGCTTCAACACGATACCACAGTTCCTCAAGTGCTCGGCCACCATTAATCAGACGTTTTCAATTGATAAAAGATGTGGAGAATGTGCAGTCCAGGGGAGCAGTCGAACATTTTCTGCATCCAGAAATACCCGTACAGGGCCTGCAACATGCGGTCGTGCATTATCCAACTGAAATGTAGGGTTTCGCAGGGATCGAATGAAGGGTAGAACCACGGGTCGTAGCACATCTGAAATGTAACGTCCACTGTTCAAAGTGCCGTCAATGTGAACAAGAGCTGACCGAGACGTCTAACCAATGGCACCCCATTCCATCACGCAGGGTGATACGAATACACGCTTCCAATGCACGTTGACCGCCATGTCGCAAAACACGGATGTGACCATCATGATGCTGTAAACAGAACCTGGATGCTTCCGAAAAAATGACGTTTTGCCATTCGTGCAACCAGGTTCGTCGTTGAGTACACCATCGCAGGTGCTCCTGTCTATTATGCAGCGTCGAAGGTAACCGCAGCCACGGTCTCCGAGCTGATAGTCCATGCTGCTGCAAACGTCGTCGAACTGTTCGTGTAGATGGTTGTTGTCTTGCAAATGTCCCCATCTCTTGCCTCAGGGATCGAGACGTGGCTGCACGATCCGTTACAGCCATGCGGATAAGATGTCTGACATCTCGACTGCTAGTGATACGAAGCCGTTGGGATCCAGCACGGCTTTCCATATTACCCTCCTGAACCCATACATTCCATATTCCGCTAACAGTCATATTATCTCGACCAACGCGAGCAGCAATGTCGCGATACGATAAACCGCAATCGTGATAGGCTACAATCCGACCTTTATCAAAGTCTGGAACGTGACGGTACGCATTTCTCCTCCTTACATGAGGCATCACAACAACGTTTCACTAGGCAACGCCGGTCAACTGCTGTTTGTGTATGAGAAATCGGTTGGAAATTTCCTCATATTAGCACGTTGTAGGTGTTGCCACCGGCTCCAACCTTGTGTGAATGCTCTAAAAAGCTAATCATTTGCATGTCACAGCATCTTCTTCCTGCCGGTTAAATTTTGCGCCTGTAGCACGTCTTCTTCGTGGTGTAGCAATTATAATGGCCAGTAGTGTACATTTCTTCGGGACGAGGAGATACTACTGTTGACACAGGCAAATTATTAGTAATTTATTAAAACTTGAGCATAGCAATTAATCATTTTGGAAACAATTATTGTCCTCACTAATGGCATGTATTTGATACTGTCGCTGGCACCTACAACATTTAGCACTTGATTCATACCAGAATGATAGTATCACATCAGCTCGTAATTGTCTATAGCTTGATATAAACGTCTCAATAACTGTCCTATTAGCACACAGCCGAATCTGTAATAACAAGGAACCCCTTTAGTCGGATGTCGCAAGTTAAATCATTAGTAAGCCTCATTTGTAAGTCTGTGTTAATAATCATGACAGAAGCATATTAGGTGCTAAGGACTCACCAGGCACATCAGGAGGGCGACAGGGAATGAGTTTCCAGGAGGTACAGAATTAGTCGTGTATGGGATATGTGTATTATACTTGCTACAGAGATCAATTTTCCACGAGACTTATGTACTACACTTTACGAAATGGACATCGTCGACATTCAAGAAACTTTCAAAACAAACCCTTAACTCGCAATATGAACATCGAATGAAAATTGGCTAGTCACATTGATCACACAAGATTCGCACCATTGGGATCGAAGACGAACTCCTTGGGAGTTACAAACGGTACAGGACGTTCAGCTAGGTATCCACTCTCAAAGAATGCATATGGAATCATATTTTGAGAACTGATGGAATATGATGGCATGCAACCGAATGCGAAACAATCTGCCGTTGAGTTCATCATGAAACTGGTTGTCCTTTAAGGCGTAGCTGTAGATAGTGCCAAGACATGTATTAACTGGGTTGTTTATTCATAAGAGCTGAAAGTTACTTATCTCAAGGTGTTCGTTGTGGTACAAGCTCTCTGTAATAGTTGACATTAGCCTCACTGCTGTTGAAATACGAAGTCCGTTATGTACACCACTCTGGTCGCTATTGGCTGCCTGACGCTGAGATAGAGGCTGTGACTGCGACTCTGACTCGACGACTCGTGGAGGACAGACTGCTACACTCTGGCCCTCCGCTCTGCGGCAGCAATCTAAATACTGGCGGCCGAGAGGACGTTGGCGGCGCGTTGCCTGCGAGTCTGTTTTTGGCCTCTGTCTATTTTCTCGCAAGCCTTTCGCCACCTGGTGTGCTGGCGCCAGCTTACGGCAGCAAAATTAACGCACTGGTTCCAGAGACGAGTGTCACACATTGCGATTGGCAGTCAGTTTCAAACCTGACAAACTACTGCTGTCAGTGTTTACAGGTCCATATCAACCACTTTCTGAGCGAACATGGGGAAGGGAGTTGCATGCAACGGACGCTTCACGTCGGGTACCTCGCTAAAGGGCATTGCCCATAGGAATATACAAATCTGCACATCTTCAGTGAGCCAAGCACAGAAACTGGGCAGTAGCTGAATGCAGCCGATGAGATGATTAACACGCAATGTGTGGAGGGAGTAGTCCATTATTCTGTGACGTTTTGGGGGTGTTTCTAGTACCATGAATTGGAGCCAGTCAGTCAGGTACAATTAACGTGAACCAGGTTGTTTACTTCGTAGTCCTCGGTGGCCAAGTGTTGCCCATTCTTCTACATCTTTGTGATAATAAGTCTGCGGGCACCCTGATCTTCCAGTATGACTTCAGTCTTAATCACAGGTGTTCATGCATACAGTTCAGCTTGAAGGAAAACTGATACTGGCTAGCGCCCCTCATGTGGCATATGAAACGTAGCAATCAGCATGCTCGTAATTAGGTGGTTCAACTGGATCTAACCAACAATGAGATAGATACGGCGCACTTGATGAAATTCGTGAACACTTTCCCGGCCCAGCAAAGGCCATTGTCTATGCTACAGGCGGAGGTACGTGATGTTAGTGTGCTGTCTGCCGACAGTGACAAACCTCTTATTCGATGTACTTATGAAACCAGCGTAAAGTACATTGAGTCCGCAGAGTCGTGGGACAGTTACGAACTCTTGTCGTGGCTCACAGAAAAGAAACGAAATGTTGAACTGATCCGACATCGGAGTCTGTGGCAAAGAGTTTCTTAAAATGATGTTACTTATGTACACGCGCAGGTGATAACGCCAAACAACGAACCGTGTAGTAGCAGTGGATCAGGCCACGTCAGTCGAGATGTGATAGGTACAGAAGAAAATTCAGTGTATCTGTGGATTTGACTTGCTAATTTGGAATCCGTGTCCAAAGGAAATGAAATGAGCGTATGGCATTGTTGGCCGAGAGGCCCCATCCAGGAAAGTTCGGCCGCCAAGTGGAAGACTTGTTTCAGTCGACCCACCACTCAAGTACCGACATTTGTGCTACCGGTGATGAGGATGAAATAATGATAAGGGCAACACAACACCCAGTTCACGAGTGTAGAAAATCTCCACCCGGCCGAGAATAGAATCCGGACCTGCTGCATGGGAGGTAAGCACGTTACCACCCAGCTAAGCAAGCGGACCGTGTCCAATGTTCTACGTGGATATCGTCGTCTGTACAACAAATAGCGGCCGTATAGAAATGACATTATTCGGTGGGATGAACAGTTATGAGATACCGCTAGTTTGTTGGACAAACCCCGTTCTCGTAAGCCTTCGATAAGTGACGAGCCTGTAGAAAGTATACGAAATAGCTACCTAAGGGCCACAAAAATTCGGTGCGTGCACCTTCTCTAGAATTAGGCCTGAAAAAACTACACTTCATAACGTTTCAAAGAAACATCTCCGTTTTTATTATAGTTGTTGCATGCTATCGATCCGACTGATAGATCGAGAAGATTCGAGTTTATTACAAACGTGCTTAATGTGATCGACTATTATCAACGGTTTATCAAGATCATGTTTAGCAATGCGGCCACATTCCATGTCTGTGCTCTCATGTTCATCGCCATAACATCAGAATACTGGCTTCTGAAAATCGCCATGCCTACACTAAGAACGAATGTAACACCCCTAAGGTGAACGTATGTTGCACCCTGATGCGTGATAATGTTACAGGCCTTTTTTCGGAGTGACATCAAACAACTATGTTGATATGTTGCAATTATGTGCAGAGGCACAAATTTAAGATGATGTCATTTTGAGCAAAGATGGCGTTCCTCCAACTAATAATGTTTGCGAGATTCTGGATACAAAATTTTCCCAGTGGTGTATAGGAAGGGGTGCTTTTAAGTCACAGCCACCACGATCGCCGCACCTGACGCTGTGAGATTTTTAGTTTCGGTATTACGTGAAGCAACTTGGGTATATTGAACGTATTAACGACATTAATCATTCACTCTGTTACACCGGATCTGTGCGAAGAGCTAAATTATCGTTTAGATGCGTGTAGGGCAACAAATTGAAATCACATCGAATTGCAGTGACCCGGTATGCACGCCGGCCGGTATGGCCGAGCGGTTCTAGGTGCTTCAGTCTGGAACCACGCGACCGCTATAGTCGCAGGTTCGAATCCTGCCTCGGGAATGGATGTGTGTGATGTCCTTAGGTCAGTTAGGTTTAAGTAGTCCTAAGTTTCAGGGGACTGATGACCTCAAGTGTTAAGTTCCATAGTGCTCAGAGCCATTTGAACCATTTTGAACCGGTATGCACACTTGCAGAGTTTCTCTCTCGTTTCCATATCGTTTCACATTTCTACACTACTGGCCATTAAAATTGCTACACCTCGAATATGACGTGCTACAAACGCTAAATTTAACCGTCAGGAAGAACATGCAGTGATATGCAAATGATTAGCTTTTCAGAGCATTCCCACGACTTTGTCGCCAGTGGCGACACCTACAACGTGCTGATATGAGGAAAGTTTTCAACCGATTTCTCATACACAAACAGCAGTTGACCGGTGTTTCCTGGTGAAACGTTGGTGTGATGCCTCGTGTAAGGAGGAGAAATGCGTACCATCACGTTTCCGACTTTCATAAAGGTCGGTTTGTGGTCTATAGCGATTGCGGTTTATCGTATCGCAACATTGCTACTCGCCTTGGTCGAGATCCAATAACTGTTAGCAGAATATGAAATCGGTGGGTTCCGGAGGGTAATACGGAACGCCGTGCTGGATCCCAACGGCCTCGCATCACTGTAGTCAAGATGAGAGGCATCTTATCCGCATGGCTGTAACGGATCGCGCAGCCACGTCTCGATTCCTGAGTCAACAGATGGGGCCGTTTGCAAGACAACAATCATCTGCACGAACAGTCCGACCACGTTTGCAGCAGCATGGACTATCAGCTCGGAGACCATGGCTGCGATTACCCTTGACGCTGCATCACAGGCAGGAGCGCCTGCGATGGTGTACTCAACGACGAACATAAGTGCACGAATGGCAAAACGTGATTTTTTCGGATGATTCCAGGCTCTGTTTACAGCATCACGAAGGTCGCATCCGTGTTTGGCGACATCGCGGTGAACGCACATTGGAAGCGTGTATTCGTCATCGCCATATTGGCGTATCACGCAGCGTGATGGTATAGGGTGCCATTGGTTACACGTCTCGGTCACGTCTTGTTCGCATTGACGGCATTTTGAACAGTGGACATTACATTTCAGATGTGTTAGGACCCGTGGCTCTACCCTTCATTCGATCCCTGCGAAACCCTACATTTCAGCAGGGTAATGCACGACCTCATGTTGCAGGTCATGTACGGGCGTTTCTGGATACAGAAAATTTTCGACTGCTGCCTTGGCCAGCACATTCTCTGTGGTGTCACTGCCAGACACCACACTTGCTAGGTGGTAGCCTTTAAATCGGCCGCGGTCCGGTAGTGTACGTCGGACCCGCGTGTCGCCACTATCAGTGATTGCAGACCGAGCGCCGCCACACGGCAGGTCTAGAGAGACTTCCTAGCACTCGCCCCAGTTGTACAGCCGACTTTGCTAGCGATGGTTCACTGCCTACTTACGTCCTCATTTGCCGAGAAGATAGTTTAGCATAGCCTTCAGCTACGTCATTTGCTACGACCTAGCAAGGCGCCATTATCAGTTACTATTGATATTTTGAACTATGTACCGTCAAGAGCGACGTTCGTCATTAATGGATTAAAGTTAAGTATTCCACCAGCTACGTCCGTTTTTCTGAAGTCTAATTTCCTTGTCCTGTTCCAGACCTCACGCCAGCCTGCGTGAGCTAAAACGCATGCCTTTCGGCCTCCTCTAGCAACACGGTCTTGGCTCTCCTGTCAACCACAACATTCTCTAGATCTCTCTCCAACTGAAAACGTCTGGTCAATGGTGGCTGAGCAACAGGCTCGTGACAATACGCCAATCACTACTCTCGATGAACTGTGGTATCGTGTTGAAGCTGCATGGGCAGCTGTACCTGTACACGCCATCCAAGCTCTGTTTGACTCAATGCCCATGCTTGTCAAGGCCGTTATTACATCCAGAAGTGGTTGTTCTGGGTACTGATTTCTCAGGATCTATGCATCCAAATTGCGTGAAAATATAATCACATGTCAGTTCGAGTATAATATACTTGTCCATCTGCGTTTCTTCTTGGTGTAGCAATCCTAATGGGCAGTAGTGTGTTTTCTTTCATTCATTTCCTATGAGCGATTAAGACAGCAGCAAAATCCCCGTGCATTCTGGGAAATGCCTTACATACCTAGCCGCAGTGGTGCCCGTGGACAGGGAACCTGCGCGGACGGGGGGATTCCCAGCCGGCGCGGTCGCCAGATCCCCGATTACCTGGCGTGGGGTAGGCCGGCCCGGACCCTGCGCCTGATCGCCGGAACACTTGTTAGGCGGCCAGATGGCCGCCAGATACGGCCGCTAACGAAGCCGGCGCAGGACGGCGCATGCGCCGCGGGGTGCCCTGCGGCCGGCCACCGCCACTACCGCGCCCGTCAAAGGCAGACTCCCCGCTCTGATATGGGCTCGGCCGACACATCGCTCACCCACCACTCAAGTACCGACATTTGTGCTACCGCTTTTTCTGAAATTACTATTGTCAGTTACTAACACAAACAAATATTGACGTAGATCTTGTAAGTCATATTAAAACTACACTGACCAAAAACAGTCACAACACCGAGAAGGAGCTGTGCTACATAAACAAAAGTTGGTAGGCGCCAGTCCCATATGAGTGGCATTAGTAGCCCGTCTATGAGGCTGCAAATGAGGTTTGCTTAAAACGGTTGTGCGGCTTATTTACCTTTGAGACTGGACACGGTGAGTTGGTGTTAGTCAAGAATGCTTTTAAGGCGACAAAACGCTATTATCAGTACCTTACTGAGTTTGAATGGGGTTGTGTAAGAGGCCTACGAGAAGCTTTATGTTCCATATGCAGTACTGCGGAAAGATTGGTTCAAATGGCTCTGAGCACTATGGAACTTAACATCTGCGGTCATCAGTCCCCTAGAACTTAGAACTATTTAAACCTAACTAACCTAAGGACATCACACACACCCATGCCCGAGGCAGGATTCGAACCTGCGACCGTAGCAGCAACACGGCTCAAGACTGGAGCGCCTAGAACCGCACAGCCACCGCGACCGCCACTGCGGAAAGACTTTGCCGTATGTAGCCATCAGCAATCAGTGGTGATTACGAGATTGTACAGTCGCATGAAGACCGGACTCCAGCCGACCACGTCGGACTGCTAAAAGCAAAGGCCATCGTGTTCGGCGTATGGAACTGCCACATCGTGTAGCATCTGCAACAGCAATTTCAGAAGCAGGTGGCACCAGAATGACACAACAAACTGTTACAAATCGGTGACTTGAAGGATAACTCTGAGTCAGATGCCCTGTGGCGTACATTCCACTGTCCCCAAGCCACTGCGATTTGCAATTTCGGTGGTATCAAGCGAGAGCTCACTGGAGGGCGGATTGGACGTCTGTTGTGTTTTCTGATGGAAGATGGTTCTGCCTCGGTGCCAGAGAATGTCAGTGAAGAGCCTGCAACCAACCTGTCTGCATGCTACACACAGTGGACACACACATGAGGTTATGGTTCGGGGTGCCATTTCGTACGACAGCAGGAGCTTCGTCGTGCTTATCCCGTGCACCCTGACTGCAAATTTGTACGTCAGTCTGATGAGTCAACCTGTTGTGGTGCAATTCACGAACAGTATTTCAGGGGGTGTTTTCCAACAGGATAACGCTTTCATACATCATGCTGTTGTAGCTCAACATTCTCTACAGAGGTCGACGTTTGGCCTTGACCTGCTCAACCACCAGATCTGTCTCAATTCGAGCACGTATGGGATAGTATCGGATGACAACTCCGGAATCATTCACAACCAGCATTAACCGTCCCTGTACTGACCGACCAAGTGAAACAAGCATGGAACTCCCACTTACTGACGTCTGACACTACTACAACACAAATCCGTTATTAATATACCAGAATTTCACATTTGCAATGGCTTAGCTCGCGGTTACATTACACCGGATCTTGCAATGTTAATCACTTACATAAGTTACCTAGACAAACGTATTCTGGAAATTTCATTACTCTGCATCAATATCAGTCGCTTTTATTTTTACGACTGGTGTTCAATAAATAATGCAACACACTTTTCTCCCCAAAGCAGATTCGTTTTACTCAGGATTCCAATAACCATATTATGCCCCACTCTTTTGGCTACAAAACCCTATTTTTCAACACAATCTCCGTTCAGTGCGGCGGCCTTACGCCACCTTACTAGGAGAGCCTGTGTGCCTGTATGATACTACTCTAGTAGTCGACGTTGGAGCCAGAACCTTGCTGCATTAATAACCCCTTCAGGGTCCCGGAAGACCGTCACCATGACTTCACCGGCTGAGGGTGGGGCTTTCATCTCTTTGTTCGTGAAAACTGCGGTGTGGCACCCAACCATGGGTTGCCGTTTTGTGTGCGGTTCGCAGTGATGAACCCATGTTTCATCACCTGTGACGACGTCCGACAGTATGTTCTCACGATCATCATCGTGGCGCGCAAGCATTTCCACACAGGTGATCTTTCTTTGCTCTTTATGGTCTTCCATCAGGCGGTGATGGGCCCGGTGGGCACACAACTTTGAGTACCCCAACTGATGGACGAGTGTCAGCACCACCAACAGAGACGTCCAGTTTAGCAGCGAGCGTTCGATTGTGATCCCGATCATATCGAATGATAGTGTCCGCACACTGCCAAAGCTACAGCTGTGTGCGACTGGGTTACAGCTATGTGCGACTGGCCAACACGTGGGAAATCGGACTGGTTGCGCGGCCGTGATGACAGATGCCTAGCGCAACGACTCGCAGTGCTTTTGTTCACTGCCAGGACTCAGTAGACATTCTGCAAGTGGCTATGCAGATAGCGATGCTTTGGTTTTCCGCTAAAAAAACAAACTCAGCTCTCAGTTTGTAAAGCACCTCAGGTACAGACGCCGTTTTGAAGGCTACATAGAGCGTCACCACCTATCGAAAGTCTACGGCTGAAGCGGAAACATTCCACGATGTCCCACAGCAATATTTTTCAACCGAAAAGTGTTGCAATAATTACTGAACGCCCCTCGTATTTATTCTACAATGCGCTTAGGTTGATCTGTGGGTTACATGAGTATGCCCTTTTCCTCCATGCAGCCATCCAGTCGTCTGCCTAACGATTCAGCCTTACTCCAGAGAAGAGCAAACTGTCGGTAGTTTTACAGGGCGTTAAAGAAATTATTCCTGATTTTGGGATGACAAAAAGGGAAAACGGAGAATGAAGTTCGCGATCAGCCCCCGGAGCGATAACGAACACCACAAAGGTCTGGCTTCTTGAAATAATTGTGTTTTCCGTTTTCTTTCATGGTTTCTAAATATGGTCAGTTAAAGCCAGCGCATCGATGCCTTCGAGCTCTGACGCCGGTGCAGGACGCTGCGCAGAAAACAGACTGAAATGAGAACAGTGGTGTATAGTTTCAAGAAACTCAGATCTCCAGGCGCCATCCTTCTCGTGTCATCCAAAAAATTCTCCAGTTCTTTCGCCATTTTGTGAGGAGAGATGAAGAAAACCTATAGAAAATAATCATGGAAGGGAAATTCGAAGGCAAGAGACTGAGGGGAACAGCAGCGACCGCGTGGATTGGTCGGATCCAGAAGATGTAGCTCCTCAGCAGGTTCTAAGAGAAGCTGGAAACATTCCAGGATGAACACCCTTGGTTCACAGGGGTCACGACTTCCAGCAATGAGCACAGTGACTTGTGATGATTATTCACAGTTCAGGATAAGTGCAGCGATTATATTGCTGCTAATAGGACCAGTTTGTGTTTTGATTAGACTGTGAAATAAATTTACGTTATAATTTAAGCTTTGCACTTACCAGCATAATGGAAGCTTATTATTCAACATGGGCTGTGGCTTGATGGTTGCTTCCATTTGCAGTACCATAACAGAAGATTATACGTCCGCCATTTCCCCTGTGTAATAATAGTCTTCAATTACACTGCACTTACCCAGAACTGTAAATATAGTTTGCAGTAAAACCACTACCTGCTGTACGCATGGACAACAATATAACAATGTGTCCTCATGTGTTTCCTGCATTCTGTAGGGCATTCGTAACAGCAGGTTCCAGTAGAAGAGATCTATTTCACAGTAGCACAGATGGGCAACTGCTCACATCTCTTAAGAAATTTTTGAGCCCATGTTTACCGAACATTTTTGGCTGGTTTTGGTCCATACTACCAACGTACAAAATATGGAATACTTTTTTTAACGCCCTGTACGTAAGTGTGTGTAACGGAATTTCACAGATAATCACACGAAAAGGTAAGCCTTCTTATATGAGAGTTCAATAATTGTTTAACAGCTAATGAGATAAGCATAAAGGAAAAGAGAGGAGGAAAATGCAATGTGCTGAAGGGCATAGATATTGGAGGAGGAAGAGGAAGGGGAGGAGGTGGTCTCGTGGGGGGGGGGGGGGGGGGCGGCGCAATGTTTCGTTGACTCTTAGATCTTTACAAACAACACACAGCGTATATAACTCTGAGTGGACAAAAGTAATGAAAGAATTAGCCTTAGCTACGTATGCGACATGACTCCACCTTCATTGTAAACTGTCATTAATTTCTTTCGAAGTCGGCGGTGAAAAGCGATGTTGCTAAACGCTTATACTACTCGTACCTTTTACACTCTCACATTAACGATGAAAGATGAAAGTGAAAAAAAAAAATGCCTCAAAGCTGTCGCGCAATGTTTAAGACGATGAACTCACAAGTGAAAGGATTAGGGTTCTAATTCACGTTTAGCCATATTCATTTGATTTTCCGTTAATCGGCTAAGCAGATGATAGAATGGTTGTTTGGAAAATGATACGTCCGATTTCTTCATCTTTGCCCTATGGAAGCTCGTGTTTTCAGTGATTTTAGTTATCGATGGGACATTAAACCCTGGGAGAATTTCAAGAGGAAGTTATCAACATTAGTATGCTTTTCCTAAATGACATCGTCCAAAAGACGAAATGTGTGTTGTTATTGAATATCATTTCTGTCAATCTTATCGTGTGGTAATTTTGTCAGTTCCACTATTTTTGGGTAATATCAAAATATGATGGGTTCTAGTGGTTGTTGTAGTATATTAATTTTTTGATGTCCGAGTGGAATGTGATGAGATTTTTGCTGTGTCGGAAAAGTTCATGCACCGTACTACAATTAGGGCCCTGTTTTGCCAATACACTGACGTGGCAGAAGATATGATATTCCTATTAACATCGTGTCGCACCTCCCTTTGGCCGGCGTAATGTAGCATCATGTCGTGTTTGGACTCAACAACTCGTTCGAAGTCCCCTGCAGGATCACTGAGCTAAGCTGCCCCTACAGCCGTCCACACTTGCGAAGGTGTTGCTATTGCAGGATTTTGTGCACGAACTGGCCCCTCGATTATGTCCGATAATAGTTCGATGGGATTCGTGTTGGGGGATCTGGTCGGCATATCATTCGCTCAATTTCTCCAGAATGTTCTTCAAACCGATCGCGGCCTGGTGACATCGCTCATCGTAATCCATAAAAATTCCATCGTTGTTTACGAAGTCCATGAATGGCTGCAGATAGTCTCTAAGCAGCCGAATATACCCGTTTCCAGTCACTGACCTGTTCAGTTGGACCAGAGGACACACTCCATTACGTGTAAAAACATCCCACATCTTTATGGAGCCACAGCCAGCTTTCAAAGTGCCGTGTTGACTACTTTGGTCAGTGCCTTCGTGGAATCTGTGCCGCACCAGAACCCTACCATCAGCTCTCACCAGCAGCAGTCGGGACTCGTTTGACCAGGTCAGGATTTTCCAGTCGTCTAGGGTTCAATCGATATTGTCACAAAGCCCAGGAGCGGCGCTGCAGGCGATGTCGTGCTGTTACAAAATGGCTCAAATGGCTCTAAGCACTATGAGACTTAACATCGGAGGTCATCAGTCCCCTATACTTAGAACTACGTAAACGTAACTAACCTCACGACATCACACACATCCATGCCCGAAGCAAGATTCGAACCTGCGACCGTAGCAGATGCTCGGTTCCGGACTGAACGGCTCGGTCACAGCGGCCGGCGTCGTGCTGTTACCAAAGGCACTCGCGTCGGTCGTCTGCTACCATTATCACCATTATCACCAAAATTCGGCTCAATGTCCAAGGTTCGTCGTATGTTACAGATTGATTCCTGTGTTCATTTCACACCATCTTGCTTGTCTGTTAACTCTGACAACTGTACGTAAACGCAGCTGGTCTCGGTCGTCAAGTGAAAGTCATTCGCCACTGCATTGTCCGAGGCGAGAGGCAATTCCTGACATTTAGTATTCTCGGCACACTCTTGACAGTGTGCCTGTCAGAATAAGGAATTCACTAACGATTTCCAAATTGAATGTGTCATGGGTGTAACACTAATTAGTATTCCGCGTTCCCGTCGTCCGGCCATAATCACGCCGGAAACCTTTCCACGTAAATCACCTAACAACAAATGACCACCCCGCCAATGCATAGCCCCTTTATGCCTTGTTGCTACTACCGCCATTTGTATATGTGCATATCGCTCTCCCAAGACTTTTGTCACGTCAGTGTATGCTAATGTTACTCCTTAATTTTACATGTTACGTTGTAGAGTTATCGCACTTCAGCCTTTACCATGCAGGAAATGTCTGACGCTACGATCACAGAATGGAAAATCGGCGTTGCTCAACAAATAAATAAGTGGATCGTGTAGCTGTCGGAAGTGAAGAAGAGATTTGGCTCATTGAGGTAATTTGGATTGGGGCCCCACAGCAGCTCGTGGAAGACTTCTTCATAAACTGTGCTGCCCACTCTCTCACAATGGCAGTATGTTCGCCTCGTATGCGTACACAAGGCCGCCGGACCGCTCGTGAGGAAAGTGAGAAACCAATTAAGCGATCGAGCCAATTAGCGGAGGATATAACGAGGCAGAGTCTGCCGCGGAGCGACGTGCGTGCTGTAGGTCGATGTACATGTCTTGGGGCCAGGGAGGTCCGTGAAACAGGTTTAGGGAAACCTGTCTTACAGTTATGAAGGCGGCCGTCAGCGTTTCTGGTATTTTCGAGGTGAGACCTGGCGATTAGGCGCGAGCACTCGCACTGTTGCGAGAGGAGAGGAGAGGTGCGGAGGAGGGTGGTTTCAGCGTAGACAGCGCGTGGCGTCTGGCCAGCTTCCATCAGGTGGCCTCCATCAGGCACGTGTCGGTACTGGAGCCGGCCATCGTGTCCGGTTAACCGGCGGGTAGCTCTGAGTTTCCTGCTGTCTCCGGTACTACCGTAGAAGGAGAAGAGCAAGTCGCAGGCAGACCGGAGCTGAGGGGGAGGGTAGTCATTTCACTGGAGTACAGCTAATTATTTGCTCCAGTTAACTGGTTTGTAAATCGGAGCTTCCGACTAGTGCATTGGTTCCGCTTATCTGCTGTTCTGGCATAGAAGGCATCAGGAAACGGATGAGGGGGTCGTTTGGCGAAAGATCGCGGATGGCCATTGACATTGTGTGTTCTGATATACGATACATGATCAAAAGTATCTGGACACCTTTTAGTGGACATTAACCACGCTTGTGTCCACCTTTCGCCTTGCTGACAGCTTGAGCTTTGCAGGGGCACTTTCAGTGAGTGTCAGAGTGTCTGTGGAGGAATGGCAGTCCATTCTTCCTCAGGATCCGAAACCAGAGTAGGTAGTGACGTTGGACGCTGGAACTTGGAGCTAAATAGACGTTATGACTCATCACAGCGGTCTTCCACTGCGTCCAAGTCTGGACTCCACACAGGTCAGGGCATTTCAAAAATGGTGTTGTCCACAAACCATAGCCTTACCTATGCTGCTTTATTACACACTGCACTGTCAGACTGATCATAAAGAGTCAATCTCTCTGAACTGTTCCTCTACTGCACGCAATGCTTTATACAGTAAAATGTGTTAACGTTTTTTCACATTTAGAGTTTTCTTAACCACAGAAAACACTCCTCTACCGTAACATTACATCCTGAATACTTGACACTTGGCACTATACATGTTGGTAAGTCAGTTTCTCCATGCGGTTGCCAAATTCAGACCCATCCGTCAGGTTGCCAGATTGTACAGGGTGATCCATCACTCCAAATCACCCATTTTCTGTGACTGACTGCTCACTGGAGTCGCACTCATACCACCTTAAGTGTTTCTTATAACTAACTACAGAAATAACGGCAAAAAGTTAATAAAGATAAAAAAACGACGCATGACGAAGTAATCATCCAAAAGGGACGGAAATCGGTAGGTGTGATATTTTGAAGAGGAAGAACTTGGCAAATTGAACAAGTCAACAACGCGTTGCTCCATCTCTGGCTGTTACGCAAGCAAATATTCCGCTTGACGTGGATTTATATTGTTGCATGTCCTCCTGAGGGGTATCGGTGGTTGGAGGGACTTGCCTATAATCCTCCAAATGTTCTCAGTTGGGGAGAGATCCGGTGACCTTTCTGGCAAAGGTAGGTTTTGAGAAACACCAAGACAAGCGGTAGAAATTCTTTTGATGTGCGGGCTGGCATTAAATTGTTGCAGTTTAAACCCAGGGAGACTTGCGACTACATACGTGGGTGTGAAATATCTTCGACGTACCGCTGTGCTGTAAGGCTGCCGTAGATGACAACCAAAGAGGTCCTTCTGTGAAGAGAAACGGCACCCCTGATCAGAACTCCTGGCTGCAGGTCCCTATGGCGGGCGACGGTCCGGTTGGTATCCCTCGTATCCTGCTGCTGTCTGGGGGGGCATCCAGACACGTCTTTGCTGGTCACCGGGGCTCAGTTCGAAGCGGGATTCTACTCCAAAAAACGAGACTCCAGGCCGAATGTGCCCGACGCCACTGCAGACTGGATTCCTGTTGTGCAGAGGTCAATGGCGGTCAGCGTAAGGGGCACTGCGAGCTCAGCCCCACTTCTGTGAGCCGCCCGTTAATGGTCCCTGTGGTCACTGAAGTACCAGCTGCAGGTCGGGTCGTTGATAATGATGAATCCTGGGCTCTCAATGCCTCTCTGACGGCTGTTCGATCCACGCTCTCTGTCGTCTCTCTAGGTCGGCCGCTTTCTACTTGACAATCTGTTCGGTCGTGGTTCACCCAGTCCTGTCAACGTCATAGACGAGTGGTATGGCTCCTATTCAAGCGTCGAGCGATTCGCCGATTAGGCCATCTACCTTCTTTGACCGCAACTACTCGTAATCTCTCAAATGCTGTCCAAGTCAGTGCACAGAATGAATTTCGCGAAGGCTTTATGTCCTGGTATCGACGTGTCCCCTGTCTTAATACCCTTGCCAGCTGGGCGGTGAAACTGCGCTGCAGCGTCACACATTCATCCATCAGCAGCCGAAGTTTGTAATTTTCAAAAATGGTTCAAATGGCTCTGAGGACTATGGGACTCAACTGCTGTGGTCATCAGTCCCCTAGAACTTAGAACTACTTAAACCTAACTAACCTAAGGACATCACACACATCCATGTCCGAGGCAGGATTCGAACCTGCGACCGTAGCAGTCGCACGGTTCCGGACTGCGCGCCTAGAACCGCGAGACCATCGCAGCCGGCTTCTAATTTTCATTTACCATTAGTGCCCGTATGAATATCAGTTTGTGACGAGTTTTCAAAACTCATTATTGGTGCGTCTTTTTTTTATGTCTTCGAGTGTGTGTGTCTTATCAGTAGCTGTCCGACTGTCGTAAGCCATTCTTTTTAACTCACCATCCACAGTCATTTTAGCAGCTGGCCTGCTGTTATCACTCTGAAACTCGCGAGTGATTCCTTCCGCTGATTACAAGCCATTGTTTATTTTTGATCATATGTTGTACAAGAGTTAAACTTGAAGATCCAGTTGTAATCTCGAAAAATAAAGTTACTTAATTACTTTCTTGTTGTTAGTAGGTACATGACTGCAGCATCGGCACACATGGAAAAGTCCTCAGGAGATTACTGAAGCATATCAAGACCAAGTATCCCGGCTGGCTGTCGGTAGGATCTTTTTGATCCACGACAACGCCCCAGCACTTTCTGGCTACTTCTTTGGGTTACAAAATTTTGAAACTTTCCATTATCTCCTTGCTAGACACCCAGTTACTTCTGGGTGTGTCTGATGTCCGTAGGTTGGTTAGGTTTAAGTAGTTGTAAGTTCTAGGGGACTAATGACGTCAGAAGTCCCATAGTGCACAGAGCCATTTGAGCCAGTGACTTACGTCTCATTTCGTGGACGAACAAACCTTTGCGTGGCAGCGATTTTGAGAGATGATGATGTGATTTTCGAGGTGGGACGATCCCTGAACGGCCAAAATATAGAAGCCTACAACCAAGGTCATCTCCAAGTCACACATCGATAAAAAAAAGTGTGTGAAATCTTATGGGAGTTAACTGCTAAGGTCATCAGTCCCTAAGCTTACACACTACTTAACCTAAATTATCCTAAGGACAAACACACACACCCATGCCCGAGGGAGGACTCGAACCTCCGCCGGGACCAGTCGCACAGTCCATGACTGGAAGGTTTCTTGGGTATGGCAGCCAATTCTCCACGGAGTGCTCCACTGAGGAGAGGTATCCATGTCGGTCGGCGAATCTATAGGATTCAGGTCAGGATTCTGTGCAGGCCAGTTCATTACAGGGAGGTTATTGTCGTGTAACTACTCCGCCACAGGCCGTGCGTTATGAACAGGTGGTCGATCGTGTTGACGCAGTCTGCATCCCTGAACTGCTCTTCAACAGTGGGAAGCAAGAAGGTGCTTAAAACATCAATAAAGGCCTGTGCTGTGATAGTTCCACCCAAAACACCAAGGGGCTGCAAGCCCCCTCAATGAAAAGTACGAGCACACCATAACACCACCGCCTCCGAATTTTACTGTTGGCACTGCACGCCCTGGCAGATGATGTTCACCGGGCATTTGCCGTACCCACACCCTGCCATCGGATCGCCACATTGTGTTCCCTGATTCGTCACTCCAAACAACGATTTTTCACTGTTCAATCGTTCTATGTTTGCGCTCTTTACACTAAGCGAGACGGCGTTTGGAATTTACCTGCGTGATGTGTGGCTATGAGCAGCCACTCGACCACGAAATCAAAGTCTTCTCACTTCCCGCCTAACTGTCACAGTGCTTTCAGAGGATCCTGATGCAGTCTGGAATTCCTGTGTGACGGTCTGGGTAGATGTATGCCTGTTACACATTGCGACCCACATCAACTGTCGGCCGGTCTCTGTCAGTCAACAGAGGAGGTCGGCATGTGCGCTTTTGTGCTGTACGTGTTCCTTCACGCTTCTACTTCACTAACACATCTGTAGTAGTGGACCTGGGGATGTTTAGGAGTGTGGAAATCCCGCGTACAGATATATGACACAAGTGACACCCAATCAGCTGACCACGTTCCAAGTCCGTGAGTTCCGCGGAACGCTCCATTCTGCTCTCACACGATGTCTAATGACTGCTGAGGTCGCTGATGTGGAGTACCTGGCTGTAGGTGGCATCACAAGGCACCTAATACGAAAAACGTATGTTTTTGGGCTTGACCGGATACTTTTGATCACATGGTCTAGATACACGCATAGGAAAAGGAATTGTGTCTACATACCAGCGGAAAAATACTCGTATCAGGGTACAAAAACGCAAACATTCTCCCGTTCATTAACACATTCTCACTGAAGAGTGGGGTACCATCTACTTCATTCTACCTGCATCAGCATCTTTAAAAATTATTGGCTTGCGAACATTTTTGCGCTCTTTCTAACATTCAAATTACGTCTCATTCCCAGAAATTGCCCTAGCCGTAACTCGCTCATAGTCATTACTCCATCGCTGTAGGTTTCATGTCCATCAGCTACCAATGGCCCATTCTCATTCACTCATACGACCCAACTCATTATCATCACCTCCTTGTACCCCTCCAGCCGTCACTGTCTCCCGTCTTACAGACACTTCTCCTTCGTTGTCCCCTACTACTACTACTACTACTACTACTGGTTCCTCTCACTGTCATTGTCTCCTTCTTGTTCTCTTTCACTGCTACTACCCCACTCATTTCTTCGCACTGCCGCTGTGTCTTCTCGCTGTCTCTCTCTCTCTCTCTCTCTCTCTCTCTCTCTCTCTCTCTCTCTCCGTCTTTGTCACTGTCATAGACTGTGTCTCTCATTATCGCTGCTTCTCGCTCATTTCCACTTCCTCGTTTCCCTTTATTCCTGTCCCACTGGCACTTGTGTCCTTCACTCTTTTCCTAGCACTGTTCTGTTACCATGTTCCACTGCGACTGTGTGTCTCTCTTTCTGTCACACTGCCAGTCTCTCCTTCGCTTTATCTGTGCCACGACCATTGTCTGTTATCGTCCAGTATTTATTACTTTCCCGTTTTTTTTCCCACTGCCGCTGCTTCTGCTCTCTGAGAACAGAAAAGAGAGTACGTATTATTTTGCTACATGTTAGGGTTTCTTCCGGCTCAAAATGGTTCAAATGGCTCTGAGCACTATGGGACTTAACTTCTAAGGTCATCAGTCCCCTACAACTTATAACTACTTAAGCCAAACTAAACTAGGGACAGCACACACATCCATGCCCGAGGCAGGATTCGAACCTGCGACCGTAGCGGTCACGCGGTTCTAGACTGCAGCGCCTAGAACCGCTCGGCCACCCAGGCCGGCGTTTCTTCCGGTTCTAGTTGCTTGTGAAGCACGTACTTGTTGCAAGTAATGTGATTTTGTCTTCAGGACAAATCACTCACGATACTTATGACACGGTATGCTTTTCAAGGGACTTTGCCAGCATGCACTCATTTGATATAGGAAACCACGGAAAAAAGTGACACTGCAACCGAAATACTAGCGAAACTGAGTCTAGTGCCTTTGCCGCTACGTTACCTCGGTCGGAGTTTACGAAGGACAAAGAAGCTAGTGTCGCCCGTTGGATGTAGCTCGGCGGTTCACTGACTAAACCACACAGCTGTCTAACACGACGAGGCTCAGCAATCCGTTGCGTGCGTGCGCCTCGCCTCTAATGGCTTCTACGTCGGCGGGCCGCTAAACTCGTTGTTCCTTCGGAATGGACCTCATATGCGCACGATAGCTGTGACGCCACCTGTATAGCCTTCAGGGTTCGTGACTGCGTAGCATTAGTTTCCACTGGATTTTAAGCCCCCTCTCGTAATTAATAGGGCAGTTTGCTCTAAGTAGCTATAAAGCAGAGCGGAGGAGGGGGGGGGGGGGGGAAACGCGGTCCAGGCGCGGGCGGGGACAGAAACCCGTGGCGCGCCGGCGCGCCGCGTCGGCGGCGTGGGAGAGGACGATTCGTTACGGCCGCCCCCGGCCGATCGTATCTCGTGTCGCGTCTAGCCCGCCGCATGAGTACGGTTATCGCCTGTCAAGAGAGCGCATGCGCCGCCGGCGCCTCGCCGCGCCGCGCGGTCTCGGCTGTGGACGGCGGAAGCAGACGTGCGTGCGCCTCTAGCCGGGCCGTGCTTAAGGTGTAACTGCCCCACCCAACCCTTTGAGCCCCAGTGATTTCTGCCTGAAACCATCACTTTATTAACTTTTGTTGGTAGTGGCAGTGCGTTTCTCGTGAAACTACCAATACTATTAGAATGAAATATTCACTCTGCAGCGGAGTGTGCGCGGATACGGAACTTCCTGGCAGATTAAAACTGTGCACTGGGCCGAGACTCGAACTCGGGAGCTTTGCCTTTCGTGTTCAAGTGCTCTACCAGGTTTGCAGGAGAGCTTCTATGAAGTTTGAAAAGTAGGAGACGAGGTACTGGCGGAATTAAATCTGTGAGGACGGGGCGTGAGTAGTGCTTGGGTAGCTAAGTTGGTACAGCACTTTCCCGCGAAAGGCAAAGGTCCCGAGTTCGAGTCTCGGTCCGACGCACAGTTTTAATCTCCCAGCAAGTCTCATACCAATACTATTGCATGACGGAGGCTTCTAGCGGTACACTGAGGTACTTCTACGAACACTGTATTCGCATTTGGGAGGACGACGGTTCAATCCCGCGTACGGCCATCCTCATTTAGGTTTTCCGTGATTTCCCTAAATCACACCACGCAAATGCCGAGATGGTTCCTTTAAAAGTGCACAGCCGATTTCCTTCCCCGTCCATCCATAATCCGATGAGACCGATGACCTCGCTGTCTGGTCTCCTTCCCCAAAACAACCCAAGTTCTACGAATGTAGTGCATTGTATGAGTCACTTAAGTATAGCGTTCAAAGCAATAGTCGACACAGATATTGCCTTACGTGATTGTAGGAGATTGTGACACTTTTTAATCGCCATATTAAGGAAATCACTTACTGTAAAAATAACTAAGTTACTATAATATAATTATTCGAACCTACCGACAAAAAATTTAGCAGCCCGCCTCTGAATTGCTTCGATGTGTTCCTTCAATCCCACCTGGCCCGGATCCTAATACTTGAGCGGTACTCGCGAATAGATCGCACCAACGTCCTATATTCGGCCTCCTTTGCATCTGAACTACTCTTTCCTAAAATTCTCCCAAAATACCGAAGTCGACCATTCGCTTTGCGTACCACAGTTCTCACATGCTTGTTTCAACTCGTATCGCGTTGCAACATTATGCCCAGATATTTAAACGACTTGATTGTGTCCAGCAGGACACTGGTAACTCTGTATCCGAACATTGTAAATGTCCCCTAGACTTAGAACTACTTAAACCTAACTAACCTAAGGACATCACACACAGCCATGCCCGAGGCAGGATTCGAACCTGCGACAGTAGCAGCAGCGAACATTACAGGATTGATCTTCCTATTCATCCGCATTATCTTACATTTTTCCACATTTAGGGCCAGCAGGCATTCATGGCACCAACTGGAAATTTTGTCTGAGTCGTCTTCAGTCACTCAACGTCGACGTCTTAGCGTACTCTTCAGTATCAGCAAACAACCGCAGATTGCTGCACACCCTGTCAGCCAAATCGTATGTATATAGGGAACAACAGCGGTCCTATCACACTTCCCTGGAGCACTGCTGACGATACTCTTGTCTCTGATGAACAGTCGCCGACGAGGTCAACACACTGGGTTCTAGAATTTAAGAAGTCTTCGAGCCATTCACGTATCTGTTAACATATTACACAAGCTCGTACCTTCGTTAACGACCTAACATAGGGCTCCGTGTCAAATGCTTTCCGGAAATCTAGAAATATGGAATCTGCGTGTTTTCCTTCATCCGAAGTTCTCAGTATATCATGTAAGAAAAGGCCGAGCTGACTTTGGCACGAGCGATGCTTTCTAAAACCATGCTGATTCCTGCACACAAGCTTCTCAGTCTCAAGAAAGTTTATTATATTCGAACTTAGAATATGTTCAACGATTCCGCAGCAAACAGAAGTTACGGATATTGGTCTGTAATTTTACGGGTCCGTTATTTTACCTTTCTTATATACTGATGTCACTTGCGCTTTTTTTTCTCTTTTTTTTTTTTGTCGCTTGGGATATTGCGCTGGTAGAGAATTGACAATAAACGCGAGTAGGTAATGAGCCATTGCATAGAGTACTCTTTGTAAAATCGAATTGGGATTCCATTCGGACCTGTTAATTTATTTGTTTTCAAAACCTTCAGTTGTTTCTCTACTCAGAAGTATAAGAGAATAACAAGGATTCAGCTTCAGTACCCACCTGTCGCGTTAACTTTCGAACTGCATCCTACTACTGAAAAAATAGCTTCTCATTCAGAAGCCCTAAAACGCGAATGTCCTGTTAAATTGTTGGCTGGGATCACGCACAGAGGCAATTCAGCTCCCCGTCAAAAATCGTGTCCTTGCTCCGTGCACAGTGGCCCCTTTCCTTGCCGATATGTTAGAGTTGTCTCTTACGTGTATTTGTGGAGTGTAGGTGAGTGAAACGGATGCTTCTTTAGTGTATTGTTACGGTTGTGTTGCTGATGACGATGAGAGAGGCGAGAAGGCTAAGCCCAGCGCCGTCACATGGATTAAGGATTTCCGTCAAGTGTATCACATGTCCTCAATTCATCAGACACTGGAGAGGTTCGGGATGAAATCCAGCACACAGTTGCCAGACGCTTTACACTTCCAACCCTCCTCTCCTTGCCGGCCAAATACTAGAAGTGAAAATTTCACACTGCCCTCGGTTTCTGACCGGCTCCGAGTCGAGGGGCAGCGTACAAGGGTACGATAGGGAATCTGGCTATGGTGGTGGGCTCATCGGGCCCTGAAGTGAACTAACGCGGTTAATCTATCCATAATAACGATCAGTGCAACGCAATATCTTTGTAATTGAGCTCTACGGCTGGTATACTCGACCTGTCGTGAAACTTACCTTGGAAACTTATCTGTGGGGTATGTGCGCATCTCTTTAAAATAAATTCTGCATAATATGGTACAGACGAGTATAAATTCGACATTAAGAAGAACGGAGGGCAAGTGCAATGTATTGTACTCACTTGATAAAGATCTATAGACAGTTTTTGTTAACTGAATATATTACCAATAGCGAGGTTAAGTGGGGGATGTAATGTACATCATTACTCTTGACCCACTTATTTCATTCACACATTCATTTATTCATTCCTTCATGAAACGAAACTTGCCTTCCGAGATTCTGTTATCAAAGAAGCAATTAAGATCAAAAAGCGCAGCAAGAGCTTTAATGAGAACAACGGCTATATCCTTAGTGGTGTCTAGAAACAGGCGTTCTATGTTGAAGGGGTGGAAAAAAATAAGCTGAGTGATCTGCCATCTAACGGAATCAGCGTCGCCAGGAAATGTTCCTCCATCACATATATGGTTACAACGTCTAAGGGAGTTCCGTGACTTCCTGACTTTCCTGACATATATCGGCCAGCTACATATGATAGTTCCATATGACCTATTAGTAGAACAGTCACATCCTGACAGTGGTGACAGAAGAAGTCGCCAGTAGCTTGAGTGTATAAAACTAATCTGTCGCGTCAAGAAAACAGACGAGCATTTATACCACCCACCACCCACGAAAAGCGTAGGGGTCGGGGTAAATGATACTGCCAAGCTATGCATTTCCCCAAAGTGCCTTTTGGACACGGTTTTATAGAGCAGAATTTTCACCCAGTTTCAATCAGGAAACACAAAGATGTCGGTCTCAGCAGCCAGAATCTGTCATTTCAAGATACTGGTGAATCTTCCGACACATGGGAAATGATTATCACAGTCCAGTACAAGATTAGCCAGGAGTATTCCACAGTAAGTGACTGACGACGTCTTGGTACCTACACGACGTGTTGCATATAGTACATGCAGGTGATCAGGTACATTCCGTCCTCGTTTCCCGAGAGACGTTCCACCCACTGTACCACATCGCTGATGGGAAATGGAAATGCCGTGTGGCTAGGGCCTCCAGTCGGGTAGACCAGTCGCCTGGTGCAAGTGTTTCGAGTTGACGGCACTTCGGCGACTTGCGTGTCGATGGGGATGAAAAGACATCACAACAGCCAGTCCTTGAGTGGAGGAAATCTCCGACCCAGCCGGGAATCGAACCCGGGTCATTAGGTATGACATTCCGTCGCGCTGACCACTCAGCTACCAGGGGCGTACACAACGCGGATTGGTATCCAAGACAATATCAAACGCAGGAGCTTCACAGATGTGCAAGCGGCTCGAGGAATATTTGAATTGCAGAAGCTAGCACTCGGCACTGGACGAAGTACGATATATAAATACGAAATTAAGACGAGGCGTCCCCCAAAGAAGCTGAAGGGTGTCGATTGTTCTGTCTATCACCACTGAAATAAACAAATAAAAAATTTAATAAATGGAGAAGGGATTGTAACTGCGAAATCGAACCTTGTCGCAAGTGGATGATCATGATAAGAGCATAATCATGAGAATAATTAGTAGATACAGCCTGTGAGTGCAAGAGTGGTCATCGGGTTTCATACAGAGTACGGAAAAATAAGTGTGAACACCAGTGAAGCTGCGAAAGTGCATGATGGAAGTAACTAGCTCGCTGTGAAACGTTAAAACTGTACAACTGTTTCCTGATGGAAGTCAACTAACATCACATCCCCACCGAATCGGTGACTACGGTGCCGGCTCATTCTTGCGACACACGTGCAGCATGAATGCAGCAACCGGCGGCGGCACCTGCTGGGGATTCTGAATTCAGCACGTTCATTGTACTCAGTACTAACTTGGAGACTTCCTTCGGCGTATATGACAGAAAGACTCATCTAACAAGTGTTCACTCTTCGGTGCCCCAGTGGCAAGTGTTCCTCTTGACTGTTGATCCTCAAGTGTCTTCTGTTTGAATGGCTTGACACTTGGCCGTTTCCGCCAGAACAGGAATCTCTCCAGCCAGTAGCGGCAGGCTTTGCGAGCTACGCCCAGTAATAATTTTGTAGTAAGGTTAAACAAACTACTCTCCTGCAGATCTCGTTGTTATCAGTGCTGTGGCATGAGGTGGTGGCCAGAAATCATCTCCCACTCCAAAAGAAAGTGTGCAATCCATAGAAAATAACACTATGAACAAATGAGAGAGGCTGTTCCAAAAGTTTAAACTGAAAGCTATTCTGTAGCTGGCTGCCGAGGCAAATGTAATTTCTCACACTGCAGTGTATCTGAAAGGTTGCACCTGGCTACCCATCTCTTAGGCTAGGCGCAAATTGAGACGCGTATAGCGCGTGTGGCGCGACGCAGCGAAGCGCGCGTTTTTGTAACATCACAGGTTGAAATGAGACCGCACAAACTGCGACGCGACGCGACTGGGACGCGACACGCGCCTGCGCCAGGTCGCGCGGCGTTGCGGTTGAGGCACAGTTTCTCGCGTCGCGCTTGCCTCGCTAGCACCGTGGGAAATTTGAGGCGGGGAGCGGAAAAGTAGCCCGGTGGTAGTATTGCCAATACGATAAATTTTGCCTTACCTTTGGGTAGTGTTTCACTTTTCGCCATTTAAACGCTCCAGCTTTCTTCGTTAGGACGTTATACTTTTCTGTTATTTATATCTGCATAGTTTTGTTTTTCTTCTGTCAAGAAAAATATATACATCAGTAACTGATGAGCCATTGGCCGCTGGAATTGCACCGTATGCCTCCGTGATGTTTTCAGATCGCAAGAAGGGACAGAGGGTAGTGAATAAAGAAGCAAGGAATATTATAAAATCATGTGATTAAGAATCAAGGCAGGAAAGTAAAGCAAGGTTATATTCTCGCTGCCTAGTAAGCTAGAATATCTGTACGATCTGTTACAAAAATTTAGAAAGGGATAATCTCCACAGTTGTGATCCCTTTGTGCTTGTGCTAAAAAGCGTCCATGATCTGAAGTATAGAAGTTTCACTGTGATTACTCTGATATGGATGTAATAATGTAATGCGACACACTGTACTACATGCATGTGAGCAACATATTTCCACTGCAAGCTAGAAACAGTCGAAAAGCAGTCACAAATAACAACGTTTTAATTGGTTCGCCGTGATGAGAAAAAGCATTTGACCTGTTGCATGGACATTATCAGCATTAATAAACTAATTATACAACAACAGGCTACACAAATGAAGAAAGTGGTCGGTATTATTACGAAAGTAGGTATATCCTAAAACAGTGTTATGATTAAATATATTTAATTTGTTGAAATGTGCTGCAGACAAAGGCAGATCCACTTTCATGACAATGTTTTTCGAACTCCATCTCACAAGGCACACATGGCTAGCTTGTGCATTCCTCTCGCGCGCACTATCCTTCGCTGCTGACAATGCACTGACCAATGTGTTGTGCGACAGATCAATTGTTTATTTTTCTCAATAACAACTATTTTATTTGCGATCACGCGTTGTCAGTTTAGCAAGCCCTAGGTGAGTAAACAGTATCTGGCATGTGCCTATCATTCCGCCTGAAGGAACGCACGTCATTATTTTAATATTGCTCAAATCAAGAAAAGGAATAAAATCCTTCGGTGAGTTTCCATTCCAGTCGCTCAGTGTTAAAAATACGATGGGTTACGGGGATTCCACCAAAATTCCAACAGAATTGCCAATCTGTTTTTGTGTGAGTTGTTAACCTTTTCTCATTCGAAGAAGCATCACAATTTATGGGTAAAGGCCACATTTCTCTTGGTGACTGGTTTAATTGTACTTCCTTTGTCACAATGTAATTTGCCAAACTCATCTCCCAGCAGCTATTGAGACAGAATTCCGAAACAGAGGGCCTCATTAAACAAGTAATTGGCAATCACAGAGCTCAATAGCTTACGGAAAACCTCATGGTATCGGTTTGCAGTAACATAAAAGAAGAAATTTCATGTTTATTTTCATACTAGGAAGCTGGTTCAGGTACCTATTTTACAGCATGAACAGTGAAATGTAGGTAGCGATAAACTTTTTCCTTCATAATTTTGTGAGGGTAGTCGGCGAGAAAAAGTTTCCTAAGGGACTGAAATTATTTTAAACTTCGTTGCAAGTCGCTAAGTACTCTCATTCTCAAAAACTGTTTGAGTGAAGTATGGGCATTTATACGTGGTGGGCTGCACTGCTTTTTTACCCCACCCCTTTGAGAGGCATGTGGATGTTACCTCCACAGTTCTTCCCAGACAGTAACCTGATATGTATCCCAAGTTTGGCTAAACTCGGTCCAGTGATTTAATAGGAGATGTGGAACATGTATACGCTCGTACGTGTATCCATTTTCATAGTATGTATGGGTTAAATGTTTTCTTTTGGAGCAAGATTTTGTAGCCTTGTTAACTTTTTTGTGTTTATCTTTGATCGGAGAAGTTTCCTGAATACATATCTTGGACATTGTTGTGCCACAAAAATCTTTTACGTTTTCTTTGTTCTAAAACTTTAACGCCGCGTCTACAGGAAGTGTCCTCCCAGTTCTTGCTCAACATTTTTATTAGGACATTAGCATGGAAACCTACTCGTTGGACGGTAGCGTTGGATGAGGCATACCTTCCGGAAATTGATATCGGAGGCACTAATGCTGTTTTCAAAACCGGAGCTGCTGCTCCTAGTTTCTAATAGTTCTTCAGTTGTCCTGGCTGGACTATCTGGAAGAGATAAATTGCTAGCGTCCTCCACGATAGAACCCGAGACTTTGGTGCGCAAGGTTGAGTCCGCGCTAACCACTCAATTACGGAGGCGAACGAGTCTGCACGTGCCTTCATGAATATCACAGTTGGCACCGTGTGCCTAGCACTGCATTTCACGAGGCACCTGTGAAGGACGGCAAGAAAAGTGATACAAAATATCCTTCGGTAATTTAGCACAAGCTTTCAGGACTTTCGCACCTACTTGCTGGTTACATTCGTAGTGTAGACTCTGTAGCGAGTTAGACCGCAGCTGCTCGCTGAGAGATTATTGCGTAAACGTGGCAGAAAAAGCCAGGCGCAGGCTGACATACAACTTAATTTGATAAAGCGAGTATAATAAGCGTCATGGAGGCGTCATACAGCGGGATGCACTTTTTTTGTGGCATTACTCTTGCGCAAGTAACACTCGCTACGCTAATGTAATAACCGGCGATGCTATCAACAAGCAAGAGAGCTTTATATTAAAGCGCATGCCTGCCGCAGCAATAACAGTTAATTGAGAAGGACCATATTGCCGCTAAGTAGTTATAACCGTGTATTCGCTTCGTCGACAGTTCTTACATACGATCGGGTAACACACTTTTGGTGAAAATTAGAAATGATTTGTGTGCAAAAGACCGAGGAGGGTAGTGCAGGTGTTGACATACTAGGCATTTTTTTTCAGTACACCTGTGGATCCTTATCTATTAATATTTGCAAATATATAATGTGGTCATTGAATAACTAGACAACTATATTCTTGTATCTAATGCAATTATGTATTGTTTCTTTCGTTAATTACTATTCCGTCATTTTTGTAGAAAAATTATTTAACGTTTGGATGGTCTGTCATTTGAAAAAAAAGTTATTTTTATAAAGATAGTATTAAAGTTAACTAAAATAATTTTCTCTGCAATTTGGTGGGCAACATTTTTTGTGGATTCTCATGGCTTTTATGGTTCTGTTATTACGTGACGAACATGTACATGGAGGTACCATTATTTGAAAAACCGTAAGTACGCACGAGAAAAATTTATGCAATTACTTACGATGGATGTGAATATTGTTGTTTTCCCACTACATTCATAGGAACAGATTGAATTTAAAAGCGACTTAATCATTAAATGAATGACCTATAAAAACAAATAAGCTAGTAAGAAAAGGGAAAAACGCATAATAAAAATCAATATAGAGAAGAGAAATGTGCATATGTGATTTTTCAGTCGCTTCTGTTGCAAGCATTTACGTATTTAAATATCTTCAAAAAATAAGAAACCATGGCGATGGCGCTGATGTCCTGAAACGCGGTTGGGTAAGAAAACAGATAAGAATTCCTGTTTTTTCCAAAATCAGGTAGAGCCCAGCGAGGAAACTTGTTCTTCAAGAACGACTTTCTAGCTATGAGTTGAGCGGGTCAGTCTTCACGTTTAATCGTTACTGACAAGGCCAGCCACCAAAACATTCCGAGCTGTCAGCAGCCATACTCCAGCTGTAAACATGAAGTGAATAATGCAAGCGATAAAAGGCACTCAAATAGAGGCTTAAAGCATACTGCGTGTAGCTGTTCACGATATAGCGCAGCTGCTTAATGCTGATAACTGACGAGCAATTTTTGTAAAAGTCGAGAAGTACATTGTTGTATCGAAGTTACGAGTACTGTGAGGAGCTAAAGGCGCTTTCTATGAATGTTGCTGCAATGGTAGATGCAATGTTGCTGAAATGGGGGCCCAGTTTTATTAAGTAGGAGAGCAAGTGGAGTCGCGCTTCGGTAGCTCAGATGGCAGCCGGAGTGAAAATCTCATTCAAGTGGAACTATAATTTTGCAAGGGCATACAAGGGATGGAGCTAAAATTGGTAAAATGGACAAATTTGAGCTCTTGTTTCTGGATCAAGAAATAATGTCGCTGTAAAACAGGTAATTTACAGTGTTATGTTGGAGGGACGTCGGCGCATGGTGATACACTGAAGCTAAGCGCGAAAGAAAGTGGCGCCGGCACGGGTATTCAGATACAGTGATACGTAAACAGGCAGAATACGTTGCTGTGGTCGGCAACGCCTGTATAAGACAAGTGTCTGGCGCCGTTGTTACGTCGTGCAGGCCGAAGTGACCGAGCGGTTCTGGGCGCTACAGTCTGGAACCTCGCCACCGCTACGGTCGCAGGTTCGAATCCTGCCTCGGGCATGGATGTGTGTCCTGACCTTACGTTAGTTAGGTTCAAGTAGCCCTACGTTCTAGAGGACGGATGACCTCACAAGTTAATTCCCATAGTGCTCAGTGCCATTTTTTTGTTACCTCGTTTACTGCTGCTACAACGGCAGGTTATCAAGATTTAAGTGAGTCTGAACATGGTGACGCAGTTGGAGCGCGAGTGATGGTACACAGCATCTCCAAGGTAGCGATGAAGTGGGGATTTTCCAGAACGACCATTTCACGAGTATACCGTGAATATCAGGATCCCAGTAAAGCATTAAATCCCCGACATCGCTGCGGCCGGAAAAAGATGTTGCAAGAACGGGACCAACGACGACTGAAGAGAATCTTTCAACGTGACAGAAGTGCGACCCTTCCGCAAATTGGTGCAGATTTCAATGCTGGGTGATCAACAATTGTCAGCGTGCGAAACATTCAACGAAACATCATCGATATGTGCTTTCAGAGCCGAAGGCCTACTCGTGTACCCTTGATGACTGCACGACACAAAGCCTCACCTGGGCCCGTCAACACCGACATTGGACTGTTGACGACTGGCAACATGTTGCCTGGTTGGACGAGACTCGTTTCAAATTGTGTACGGGTATGGAGACAACCTCATCAACCCGTGGACCCTGCATGTCAGCGGGGGACTGTTCAAGCTCTTCGGGGTTCTGTAATGGTGTGGGGCGTGGCCAGTTGGAATGGTGTGGACCCCTGATAGGTCTAGATACGGGTCTAACACATACGTGAGCATTCAGTCTAATCACCTGCATCCATTCATGTCCACTGTGTATTCCGACAGACTTGGGCAATTCCAGCACGACAATGCGCACCCCACAGGTCCAGAATTGCTACAAAGTGGCTCCAGGAACAGTCTTCTGAGTTTAAACACTTCCGATGGCTACCAAACTCCCCAGACATGAACATTATTGAGCACATCTGGGATACCTTGCAACGGGCTCTTTAGAAGAGATCTCCACCCTCTCGTACTCTTACGGATTTATAGTCAGCCCTGCAGCATTCATGGTGCCACTTCCTTCCAGCACTGATTCGTGATTGGGGTTAGAGTTTTCTGGTAAGGTTGGCGGAGTTTTTACAGTTGTTGTGGGTTTTCTAGTAATTTTGATGTGTCGATGCTGAATGGGACAAAGTGGGTGGATGTAATAGGCAGGCAGAGGAATTGCAGACAGGTGTGTTATGCTTCTACCCTCTACGTTCATAATCTACAAACCACAGTGAGGTTTATGGCCGATGGTACTTCCAGTAGGATCCTTCCCGTTCCATTCATGCATGGCGCATAGAAAGAATTACTGTGTAAATGCCTTTGTGCCATCTGTAATTAATCTATCTTGTCCTCAAAATCCCTACAGGAGCGATGTGTAGGGCGATGTAATATATTCTTCGGTTCGTGGTTTGCAGGTGGATCTTGAAACGCCGTAAAAAGGCAAACAGCCTTTCGCATGATAGTTGGCGCATATCAAGCATGTGCCAGTTCAGTTCTTTCAGCATGTCTGTGATACTCTGTCACAGGTGAACAACATGTGAACGTTTGTGCTGCCCTTCTCTGTGTAAGTTCAGTATCCTTGCTAGTCCTACTGGGTACCAGTCGCACACACTTGAGCAGTATTCAAGGATTGGTTACACGAGCTGTCTGTAAGATATCTCCTTTATTGACTCACTAACTTAGCGCCCGCTGCTCGCTCGCGCAGAATGTGTGGCCTGGAGAGATTGTTTTGTTTTTATTTAATCGAATTGCTATGTTGTTCACAAATTGCAGCACCTTTTAAAATTTTCACGCTAATTAAGGCCATGCAAGCATTGTTGTTTCCGAATGTACTTCTGACTACAAAGCGATTCTGGTAACTGGAGTCCAAAATTTTGTTAACCATTCCTTTTGCTTTCTTGTGGAGATATTTCCATAGCAACTTTCATCCCCTAGTAAATACCAACGTTCATAAATTTAGCATTAATTTGTTTGATGTAACGAAATATTTTCTTAAAAATTTTCATCCTGTATTGCACTCCCCAACGGTTTCAATTTCCAGAAACACTGAAACACACTTTTCTTTTAATTTCTTACCAAGAACTCAAATATCAATTGCCATAGATGTAGCCTTAAAAACCCTTCAGTAGTTCCACAGTAACTGCTTATTTTTTTGAAAATTCACCCACTATTTTCACCCCTTAGTGGTTGAATTTCCAAAAATTCTGAAATACGGGTATGGCTGGCGGTAAGCGGTTCTCTGCCTCCAGTCCGAGTTTCGGCTGGAGAAACTGCACCACGACTGCAGTCGGCTAGAGACGAAACACTCCGTCTTTTCTGTGACAGGACGCGTCAAGTTCAAAGTAAAGCGAAAAGGTTCAGCTGCCTGCATCTTGCTGCACGGCCTGCTAGGTGAAAGTCATTCCAACCGGGCCACAGGGTTAATAGATATTTTGTTTATTGGTTCTTTATTGCACGTCAGCCATTTCACCATACAACCGTCTTCCGTGTACACGTTTACAGAATATAAACACCGTGACTAACAAGATTAGTTAAGGTTCCTAACAGATCATGTAATAACAAAGAGTATATAGATTCAAGTTTTACTACACTAAAATAATAATAATGCCGGCCGGAGTGGCCACGCGGTTCTAGGCGCTATAGTCTGGAACGGCGCGACCGCTACGGTCGCAGGTTCGAATCCTGCCTCGGGCTTGAATGTGTGTGATGTCCTTAGGTTCCTTAGGTTTAATTAGTTCTAAGTTCTAGGCTACTGATGACCTCAGAAGTAAAGTCGCATAGTGCCCAGAGCCATTTGAACCATTTTTAAAATAATAATTATTGCCAACATATCCATACCCCACTGTAAACACTACAGTCATAAGTTTTCATTCATGTTGCTTCGTTTTCTACGCATTTGTACAGGTACTGTTACTATTGTCAAAATGTGACTAGATGGACCGTGAGCTTAACTATCTGAATCAGGCGCACGGGTCAGCAAAGGTTGCTCACACCTGCCGTAAAGTTATGAATAAACTGCAGAAACAACGTTAAGTATCTTAAAATCATCACTTTTATATAAGCTTAAGTGATTTAAACAGCGTACACCAGGGAAGTTGTGTGGAAATGTGAATGTTGGGGGTTCCATATCGAACTGGCGTTCGGAGTGACATCTCAGTTGGTTCAAATGGCTCTGAGCACTATGGGACTTAACATCTGAGGTCATCAGTTCCGTAGAACTTAGAATTACTTAAACCTAACTAACCTGAGGACATCGCACACATCCATGCCCGAGGCAGGATTCGAACCTGCGACCGTAGCTGTCGCGCTGTTCCTGGCTGAAGCGCCTAGAACCGCTCGGCCACTCCAGCCGGCTAGTGACATCTCAAGGCAATGATGGGGGCACATAGTGATGTAAATAACAACTTTACAGCCAATGTAAACACTGTATACTTATCATAAAGTGTGTGTGTGTGTGTGTGTGTGTCTGTCTGTCTGTCTGTGTGTGTGTGTGTGTGTGTGTGTGTGTGTGTGTGTGTGTGTGTGTGTGTGTGTATCGGACAATGGCTGAGGTGGCACAAATAGCAGAAAAAAATCAGAAACAGCACGCATAATGTAGGCGACCAGCCCCTGTTACAGCTCTCCTGTCGAAGGTTAATTTGAACTGTAAGACTCACTGCCGCCATTCATTGTTGTGGACTCTTTACAGCAGACCTCTTCGCCGTGCCACGCAATGAATCATGTCATGTCACCGTCAGGGAAGGCAGAAAGCTGAATGTTGAGTTATTTGCTGCGCTCCGCTCTCTGTAAACGAAGCAAAGTTGCCGAAAGTGCTGAAGTAGCTTTTCGCAAAACATTTTACTTACAGCATAAAAAATGAAACACAGAATATTTTGGAATTGCATGTTTTGTAGCCATGCAATTGTCCTCAAACTATTTGTTAAAACTTTGTTTTTTGAAATTGCAAGTTTCACGTCACAGTCTGATAATGAGGTCATTATCTTTTCATTGTTGGTCATATTTAGTACGATACTTCAAATCAGAGTAACTCACTGCCCGTTCTTCGAAGAATGTTCTGTGAATTAATAGTGTGAATTGCGATTGCTTGTCTCAAGGAAGTGGAAATTGGCAGTTTCAAATTGTCGTCATATTTTGGAAAGCATATCTCTACATCATTGAAAGGTGTACGCTAGATTAAAAAGTAGAGTGATAAAGGGCGACCCAGTGATGATTCGATTCCCCAACCTTTCAGTTTTGAGACACCTCCTCCACTGTTAGCCCGCCACACCAGCTGCGAATTAAATCACGCTCGATGCAGTCTCGAGCCATTGCTGCCCTCTGGAGCTGTTCGTTCGATGGCAGTGGCATCGTAGTCACAACATTAATTTCATGCATCGTAATACGGACAAGCTTATATACAAAAACCTTCTTCGTGACTCAGTGTACGTATCAGTCAAAACTGGATTAGAATTCCCACAGCAGTTCCTGAAATTAGCCTGCAATACAGGTTGATGCAAGCAAGCGACTTAAATTTATGTGCATAGAAAGAGAGATGCCGCGGGACAAATTGAGGTGTCTTCTGGTAATTACAACCTGCAGTCACATTAACATGACCACCGCCTATGTTCGATGTCAACTTGCACTGACAGTGGAGAGTATGCAGGGTGTTACAAAAAGGTAGGGCGAAACTTTCAGGAAACACTCCTCACACACAAAGAAAGAAAAGATGTTATGTGGATATGTGTCCGGAAACGCTTACTTTCCATGTTAGAGCTCATTTTATTACTTCTCTTTAAATCACATTAATCATGGAATGGAAACAGAACGTACCAGCGTGACTTCAAACACTTTGTTACAGGAAATGTTCAAAATGTCCTCCGTTAGCGAGGATACATGCATCCACTCTCCGTCGCATGGAATCCCTGATGCACTGATGCAGCCCTGGAGAATGGCGTATTGTATCACAGCCGTCCACAATACGAGCACGAAGAGTCTCTACATTTGGTACCGGGGTTGCCAAGACAAGAGCTTTCAAATGCCCTCATAAATGAAAGTCAAGAGGGTTGAAGTCAGGAGAGCGTGGAATTGGTCCGCCTCTACCAATCCATCGGTCACCGAATCTGCTGTTGGGAAGCGTACGAACACTTCGACTGAAATGAGCAGGAGCTCCATTGTGCATGAACCACATGTTGTGTCTTACTTGTAAAGGCATATGTTCTAGCAGCACAGGAAGAGTATCCCGTACGAAATCATGGCTGTGAATCGAGGAAGTACAGTACATACTGACGAAACTAAAATGAGCTCCAAGATGGAAATTAAGCGTTTCCGGACACATGCCCACATAATATCTTTTCTTTATTTGTGTGTGAGGAATGTTTCCTGAAAGTTTGGCCGTACCTTTTTGTAACACCCTGTATAAAGTGCTTGGGGGCGGGAGAGGGCGGGGAAAGAGCGCAGTCGTTGTTGCTGTTGTAAGGCGGAAACGGAGAGGTTTATCTGAGATCCAGACGAGCATCATCAATGGCACTCCGAAAAAGGGTTGATGCATTTCCGAAACAGTTAAATTTGTAAAGTATTCGCGTGCCACAATGATTAAAGTATACCATGCACGGTAAAATGGGGCTATCCAGAGCCGGCATTGAGGGAGCTGTGGTGCGCTATAGGTCATATCTGACAGGAGTGAAAAACGGCTGTGGAGATGTGTACAGGTGTATACACGTATACACGTGCAACTGTTGAGCAGCTGACTGACCACGTGAAGCAAGGGGCCGCCAACAAAGAGGGTTCAGCGAACTTTGCCGCGTATGATCCTCCGATGAGCATGGTTCATGCACCCATGCTAACATCCGTTCACCGGTGACGAAGGCTGGAATCAGCACGCCAGTACTGCAACTGGATGGACGCCTACTGACTGGCGACAGGTGACCTTATTAGATGAATCACGTTTCATGCTCCATCGGACAGGTGCCCGCCGGCGCTTACGGCGTGAAACGTCTGAAATCAAACACACTGCAACAATCGTCGCAAGGCTGCAGCCCGGAGGGGGGAGCGTTATTGTCTGCGGAATGTTTTCTTATCATTCCCTTCGTGATGTCGCCGTTCTGGAAGGAAAATTGGACCAAAAACAGAATGTATCTATCTTTGGCGACCATGTCCACACGTGCATAGAGTTCGTGTATTCCGCGGCACAATGGCATCTACCAGGAGAACAACGTAACGTGTTATACAGTTAGCAGTATACGTGCGTGGTTCCAAGAGCACCCCCTGTATTAAACCCCGTCAAAAATCTGTGGGACGACTTCGATCGGGCTGTTGGGCCTTGGATCCTCAATCGAGAAACGTAGCACTCCTGGTCAAGGCTGATGTTCGTACGCTCCATATCCCTGTCGAGGTTCGAGCCCCCACCCCTCGGGCGAGTGTGTATGTGTTTGTCCTTAGGATAATTTAGGTTAAGTAGTGTGTAAGCTTAGGGACTGATGACCTTAGCAGTTAAGTCCCATAAGATGTCACACACATTTTTGAACATCCATGTCTACTCGCATTCGGAAGGACGACGGTTCAATCCCGCGTCCGACCAACGTGATTTAGGTTTTCCGTGACTTCCGCCGGCCGCGGTGGCCGTGCGGTTCTAGGCGCTGCAATCTGGAACCGGTGGACTGCTACGGCCGCAGATTCGAATCCTGCCTACGGCATGGATGTGTGTGATGTACTTAGGTTAGTTAGGTTTAAGTAGTTCTAAGTTCTAGGGGACTGATGACCTAAGATGTAGTGCTCAGAGCCATTTGACTTCCCTAAATCGATCCAGGCAAATGCCGGGATGGTTCCTCTGAAAGGGCACGGCCGACTTCCTTTCAAATCCTTCCCTAAACATATGAGACCGATAACCTCTCTGTTTGGTCTCTTCCCCCAAACAAACAACCCTGTCGATATCTTCTCGAACGTTACTGACACACTTTCTACACATCTCGCAGCGGTTGGTGCAGCAAAAGGAGATTACTGACGGCTTCGACATTTGGTCGTACTAATATGACTGGACGAAAAATGGTTCAAATGGCTCTGAGCACTATGGAACGTGACAGCTGAGGTAATGAGTCCCCTAGGCTTAGAACTACTTAAACCTAACTAACCTAGGGTTTCGGAGGGATCGAGTGAAGGGTAGAGCCACGAGTCTTAACACATCTGAAATGTAACGTCCAATGTTCAAAGTGCCATCAATGCGAACAGGAGGTGACTGAGACATGTAACCAATGGCACCCCATACCATCACGCCAGGTGATACGCCAGTATTGCGATGACAAATACACGCTTCCGATGTGCGTTCACCGCGATGTCGCCAAACACGGATGCGACTATCATGATGCTGTAAACAGAAACTGGAATCATCCGAAAAAATGACGTTTTGCCATTCGTGCAACCAGGTTCGTCGTCGAGTACACCATCGCAGGCGCTCCTGTCTGTGATTCAGCGTGAAGCGTAACCGCAGCCATGGTCTCCGAGCTGATAGTCCATGCTGCTGCAAACGTCGTCGAAATGTTCGTGCAGATGGTTGTTGTCTTGGAAACGTCCCCATCTGTTGACTCAGGGATCGAGACGTGGCTGCACGATCCGTTACAGCATCGCTGATAAGATGCCTGTCATCAAGACTGCTAGTGATACGAGGCCGTTGGGATCCAGCACGGCGTTCCGTATTACCCTCCTGAACCCACCGATTCCACATTCTGCTAACAGACATTGGATCTCGACCAACGCGAGCAGCAGTGTCACGATACGATAAACCAATCGCGATAGGCTACAATCCGACCTTTATCAAAGTCGGAAACGTGATGGTACGCATTTCTCCTCCTTACACGAGGCATCACAACAACGTTTCACCAGACAACGCCGGTCAACTGCTTTTGTGTATGAGAAATCGGTTGGAAAGTTTCCTCATGTCAGCACGTTGTAGGTGTCGCCACCGGCGCCACCCTTGTGTGAATGTTCTGAAAAGCTAGTCATTTGCATATCACAGCATCTTCTTCCTGTCGGTTAAATTTCGTGTCTGTAGCACGTCATATTCCTGGTGTAGTAATTTTAATGGGTAGTAGTGCAGAAATGTGAAACTATATGGAAACGAGAAACGCTCCAAGTGTGCATACCGGTTCAAAATGGTTCCAATGTCTCTGAGCACTATGGGACTTAACACCTGAGTTCATCAGTCCCCTGAAACTTAGGACTACTTAAACCTAACTGACCTATGGACATCACACACACCCATGTCCGAGGCAGGGTTCGAACCTGCGACCGTAGCAGTCGCGCGGTTCCGAACTGAAGCGCCTAGAACCGGTCGGCCACCGCGGTCGGCTATATGACTGGACACAGTGTGTATTTTCTATATTCTCCTGACCGTGGGCGGTAAGAGGTGCATTCTACGGGTAATTGCTGAGGGTGAGCTGGATGTCTGAGAGATGGGACGGGAGCAGCTCTCGCGTGTAAGGCGAGGACTGGCCGTCTGGCTGTCGGTCAGGGGACGGCGGCACTCCACAGAAGGCTCGCTCGGGGACGATCGCCGGCCGCGTGTTGTCAGAGGCGCCCGCCGCTGTTGGCTGTGCAGCCCGAGAGCCGGCGTGTACACACGGCACCGCACCGCGGATCGGAGCCCGCTTTCCCGCAGCCGTGCGGTGAAAATGTGTTGGACAAATGCGAGACACAGTGGCCCCCTTCTGCTAACAGCGCCACAACAGGCCGCGCCCACTGCAACTCACAGGGACGCGTCCGCTGTTTCCGGCCGCCAGCCGCCACTGTGCGCAGAGTGGAAGTTGCTCCGCGTAGGCGCTGCGCCCATAGAACACACACACACGCCGGCATTCCACGGGGCGGCGTGGCTCTGCCCACACGCAAACACGCTGGTGGCCACTTAGCAGGACTGTTGATATTTTTAAAAATATCGGGTGTCGAATATATCGATATTTTAAAGAAGTAGCATAGCGATTGCCCTCGATGTATCTGTGTAAAGTATCGAATTATCGACGTAGAACGTATCGGTGTAACCGTCAATACAAATATCTGGTGCAAATTGTAAATATACCGTCGGTTTTATACCTGTTTATTGAAGTATTGGTTCAAAAATGGCTCTGAGCACTATGGGACTTAACATCTGAGGTCATCAGTCTCCTAGAACTTAGAACTACTTGAACCTAACTAACCTAAGGACAACCCACACATGCGTGCCCGAGGAAGGATTCGAACCTGCGACCCTACCGGTCGCGCGGTTCCAGACTGAAGAGCCTAGAACCGCTCGGCCACTCCGGCCGGCATTTAAGTATTGATTTTTTATTAGATATTCTGTACATCAACAAGCTAGCAGCCTACGTATCATCCCTAGAGTAAGAATTGAAATGAAAACAATGCACGTTCGCGCTTGGCGATACCCAAATTGCTAACAAAGGTAACGGCATGTAAGTGGCACAATAAAAGGTGTCCGATGGTCCGTCGTTAGGTTTCGTCACGTATCGGATTTGACCGGAACACTTCATGTCAACTTCCCCGTTTTTTTTCGACAAAATAAAACACCTACAGCCGTCCTTATGATTTAATTATATTATTATATTATCCCTATTTTATTTTATTATTTTTTGTGTAGGTGATTTATTTTGTACTAAACAGCTGTCGTCCGAAAGACCTCCTGCCAACAGGATGGACATACAAAAACAAAATCCCAGTTTTTTTCATTTCTGCCAACGCCAGCGACCTAGCAGCTGAAGTGTCAGAATTGCGTACTGAAGCTAAACTTTACAATTTCTGTTCGTAGCACCGAGAGTCGATAACGTGAGCATTTCCTCTCATACGTCTCCAGCCATCGCAAAGAGCAATATCGAAATTTAGATTTTTGTTGACTGTTTTTAAAGCAACTGGGGTGCTATTTCTTCACATAGAACTCGTTATTACATCCACAAAGCCAGGCCCCCGCTCCCTTCCCCCCCCCCCCCCCCTCCCCTCCCCCGCGCCCGCCACACTAATGCAACAGGACTTCTTCCTTTGTCCCGCATATACATGCTTCACACAGTCAAAAAGAAAATTTGGACGTGATGAAAGCTCAAAAAGTAACTCCTTCACACAGTGAAAGTAAAATTATGTTCTACTACAACTTCAAAATGATAACTTCATATACTGATACCTACATTTTAATATCGATATACAAACACACATCTCCGATAAATATTATTATTTAGTGGATAATTATCGATATATCGATGCATCTACAACGGCCCTACTGCTCAGCACGTCCTTTGCATGTTGTATTCTGACAATGTATGTAGCCATTAGCAGAGCTGTATTAAATTAGCAAGGTAATGAAAAGGATGAGATTATTTTTACTCATCATTATCATCATCATCATCATCATCATCATCATCATCATAAGCACCGCCACTATCGTCAGGACAGTATGGCATCAAGATGGACTGAAATTTAGAATCAGGGACCATCTTTTGATATGATGTCATACCTATTACCGTGTTGTGATGATACATCTGTCGTGTGCATCCCTACATCTTTCACAGCGAAATCCCACCCCCCTTTGATACACTGTAGTGCACTTGTCTCAGAATTTTTGCTTTATGTTGCAGCTTCATGAAATTTCCGTAAAAGGACAGTTAACCTGCTGTGCACGATTCGCTTTCAGGCTTCTGGTGGTCCTGCACTGATACATTAGAGTTTGTAGTATGTAGAACAAGGGAACTTACTGCCATTACCGAATTTCCACTCCGCAATGATGAGAACGAAACACAATTTGTCAAAATAAAAATGCTTTGTTCCGTAACACACAAAGTACTACTTCGTAGTACTGTACAAATTATCCATGTCTGCCCGCCGCAGTTCGCTACGGTGTCTCCAGGCTATCTGAAGAGTCCGCTCTCAACGGCAGCTCAGCAGTACCCTCGTGCACATAGGAAATGGGAAGTCCATTTCACACACCTTAAGTTACACTGGACAAGGTACTGGACAAACTTCATTCGGTCGCAGCACAAGAAAGTAAAAGTCAAGATTAAAAAATCAGTCTACATGGAAATAAAATTAAATTTTCTAAAATAATTGTGCGTAAAATACAAAATATGTAAACTTTAAGTGCTAATAACCGTTTCTGAGCAAAATGGGTCCAGACCAACAGACAGACAAACAGTCTGCTAAGAAATAGCCGGCCGCTGTGGTGGAGCGGTTCAAGGCGCTTCAGTCCGCCACACACCGTCAGGTGGCTTGCGGAGTACGGATGTAGATGTAGATGTAGATCTTACATTAAGTCGATTCGATAGCAAATGACGAAAACGGGCGGATCTCTTAGGTTTTTACTACATATAAACACTTTTCACATTCTCCTGTGCAACGTGGCTGCTAGTCCTCCCTTTATGCAAAATCTTTAGGTCCTAGCGCATGTCCAAGGCACCAAAGCCGGCTAAAAAAAAGTCCGGAACCGCGCTGCTGCTGCGGTCGTAGGTTCGAATCCTGCCTCGGGTGTGGATAAGTGTGATATCCTTATGTTAGTTAGGGGACTGGGGACTGGTGACCTCAGATGTTAAGTTGGATTGGATTGGATTGTTTGCGGGAAGAGACCTAACATCGAGGTCATCGGTCTCATCGGATTAGGGAAGGATGGGGAAGGAAGTCGGCCGTAACCTTTCAAAGGAACCATCCCAGCATTTGCCTGGAACGATTTAGGGAAATCACGGAAAACTAAAATCAGGATGGCCGGACGCGGGGTTGAACCGTCGTCCTCCCGAATACGAGTCCAGTGTAGATGTTAAGTCCCATAGTGTTTAGTGCCATTTTGATAACAAATGACATGCAGTTTATTTCACGTGATGAAATTAGAAATTAACAATTTGTTTCTTGGCAAATTTCGTGATTTTAGGTCGACTGCACGTTTTTATGACTGAGCTTGTCCGACTCAAAATATGTGACATAAAAGGTTATGTTTCTGATGGCGTTGACTTAGAAGCTTCACTTTTTCACACCGCGAAGGGAGCGTTGACCTCGATATGTGATCTAAATTCCAACTTGATACGTCTAGCCTTTCTTGTGGAGAAAGAGAGCTTAACGGACTGACTGACAGAGAAAGGGCTTCGAAAATCCGGACAGACAAGAAGTGATCCTGTAAGAGTTCCGTTTTTACCGATTGAGGTACGGAACCCTGATGAAGTCATGATATGCTAGGGTCTCAAGACTGGGACCGTTCGACTGATGTCCTTGTCCAGTGTTTCTCGGTAGGTATAGATTTCCTTTGTCGTTTCCGAGAATCCCAGCTGTACTGCAGGTGTACTTCCATACTGACAGCGATGTCTTTCGTTGTTCTTGTGGAAACCACATGTTGGTCTCTTCTCGCTTTTGCTCAACACTTATCTCTAATAATAACGAATTAAAAAATTATAGTGCTATCTGTGTGTGCGGCAGCGCGGGCAGACCTGCGTGGGAGAGGCCGTCATTAGGCCACGTGCGGCTTGTCCAGGTGTCCAGGCGTCCGCGGGGCCGCTGGAGGCCGCGACCTGTCAGACTGGTGTCCAGCGGCCGGCATGCCGCGACGCCGCTGACCAAAAGCGGAGCGCGCCGCCGAATTCCGGGCCTCCAGCAGGTGCACGCAGGCCGCACGCTCCCTCCGCCCGTACGCTCTGACGTCTTACTACAGACGTCTCTAGGTGGACGCCTGTTGGTGCTGCAAGCAGGCCCCAGAGAAGTAGTGTCTGGTGGGCATTCCGGTTACTGGAAAAACATACCTGTGTGCTGTTGCTTTGAAATGCAGCCTCAGGACTATGGCTGTGCGTTATACAACTTTGCAGGTGTTACGAACGTTCACAGTATGTGCGTAAAACAGGGTCGATGTGTTACCGTTTATTCCATCCATCTAGTGACGGAAAGAATATGCAGGGTGAAAAGTATTTAAACCGACAAACTCTGGGAGGTTGTAGGGGACACCAAAAGAAATATTTTCCCCTAATGTCATTTCTACATCTACATGATTACTCTGCAATTCACATTTAAGTGCTTGGCAGAGGGTTCATCGAACCACAATCGTACTATCTCTCTACCATTCCACTCCCGAACAGCGCGCGGGAAAAACGAACACCTAAACGTTTCTGTTCGAGCTCTGATTTCTCTTATTTTATTTTGATGATCATTCCTACCTATGTAGGTTGGGCTCAACAAAATATTTTCGCATTCGGAAGAGAAAGTTGGTGACTGAAATTTCTTAAATATATCTCGCCGAAACGAAAAACGTCTTTGCTTTACTGAGTTCCATCCCATCTCGCGTATCATATCTGCCACACTCTCTCCCCTATTACGTGATAACACAAAACGAGCTGCCCTTTTTTGTACCGTTTCGATGTCCGCCGTCAATCCCACCTGGTAAGGATCCCACACCACGCAGTAATATTTTAACAGAGAACGAACTAGTGTTGTGTAAGCGTCTCTTTACTAAGTGTCCTGCCAATGAAACGCAACCGATGGCTCACCTTCCCCACAATATTATCTATGTGGTCTTTCCAACTGAAGTTGTTCGTAATTTTAACACCCAGGTATTTAGTTGAATTGACAGCCTTGAGAATTGTACTATTTATCGAGTAATCGAATTCCAACGGATTTCTTTTGGAACTCATGTGGATCACCTCACACTTTTCGTTATTTAGCGTCAACTGCCACCTGCCACACCATACAGCAATCTTTTCTAAATCGCTTTGGATGACCTTAGTAGACGGTAAATTAAAGCATCATCTGCGAATAACCTAAGAGAACTGCTCAGATTGTCACCCAGGTCATTTATACAGATTAGGAACAGCAGAGGTCCCAGGACGCTTCCCTGGGGAACACCTGATGTCACTTCAGTTTTACTCGATGATTTGCCGTCTATTACTACGAACTGCGACCTTTCTGACAGCAAATCACGAATCCAGTCGCACAACTGAGACGATACCCCATAGGCCCGCAGCTTGATTAGAAGTCTCTTGTGAGGAACAGTGTCAAAAGCTTTCCGGAAATCTAGAAATAGGGAATCAACTTGAGATCCCATGTCGATAGCGGCCATTACTTTGTGCGAAGAAATAGCTAGCTGCGTTGCACTAGAACGATGTTTTCTGAAAACGTGCTGATTACGTATCAATAGATCGTTCCCTTCGAGGTGATTCATAATGTTTGAATACAGTATATGCTCCAAAACCCTACTGCAAACCGACGTCAATGATATAGGTCTGTAGTTCGATGGATTACTCCTACTACCCTTCTTAAACACTGGTGCGACCTGCGCAATTCTCCAATCTGTAGGTACAGATCTACCGGTGGGCGAGCGGTTGTATATGATTCCTATGAGGATTATTTAAACCGGTGGAGGCCGTATTACGCTCTTCAAAAAATGTTCAAATGTGCGTGAAATGGGACTTAACTGCTAAGGTCATCAGTCCCTAAGCTTACACACTACTTAACCTAAATTATCCTATGGACACACACACACACACACACACACACACACACACACACACACACACACACACACACACACACACACACATACACACCCATGCCCGAGGGAGGACTCGAACCTCCGCCGCGACCAGCCGCACAGTCCATGACTCCAGCGCCTGAGACCGCTCGGCTAATCCCTCACGGCCTACTGCGGAGACAAGTTTCATATCAGCGCACACTCCGCTGCAGAGTGAGAATCTCATTCTGGAAACATCCCCCAGGCTGTGGCTAAGCCATGTCTCCGCAGTATCCTTTCTTTCAGGAGTGCTAGTTCTGCAAGGTTCGCAGAAGAGCTTCTGTAAAGTTTGGAATGTAGGAGACGAGATACTGGCAGAAGTAAAGCTGTGATTACCGGGCGTGAGTCGTGCTTCGGTAGCTCAGATGGCAGAGCACTTGCCCGCGAAAGGCAAAGGTCCCGAGTTCGAGTCTCGGTCGGGCACACGCTTTTAATCTGCCAGGAAGTTTCAATCTCCTGGTTATCCCACGCGCCCTGTATGCAAAGTTGCACGTCAGTCTGGTGATTCAACCTGTTTTGCTGCCATTCATGAACAGCACTTCAGAGGATGTTTTCCAACAGCATAACGCTCGACCACATATGCATATGGTTGTTGTAAACCGACATGCTCTAGAGAGTGTCACCATGTTTACTTGATCTGCTTTGCCTATCAGATCTGCCTCCAATCGAACACACACAGAACATCATCGGACGACAATTCCAGTATCATACACAACAGGTATTAACTTTCCTTGTATTGACCGACCAAGTGCAACATGTATGGTACTCCATAACTCAAACTGACATCTGGCGCCTGTAGAGGGCAATACATAAACGCTTTTATGCCTGCATTCAACATTTGGCGATTACAAGAGTCATTAATGTGTCAGAATTTCATATTTGCAATATCTTACCTCTTGCCACGTTAATCATTAAAATATGTCTACTAGACAAATGTATTGCCGAAATTTCTTTGCGCTTCATTAATTTTTCTCCATCAGTGTATAATCATAGACACTCCATACCACAAAACCTCCTGACCAGTTGCTGATTTTTATTTTGGTTCCAATTTGAAATTTTTCTAAATTAGTCCCATAAACTCGAATCACTTAGTATTTAACTTTATCATCACATCATAACTATACTATTTGTCTTCAGATTTTGTTTCGTCTACCCCTTGGATGTTGGTTCCACCAGTCGTTGCTTGGTTCGTCCAGTCTTGGCTTCCTTCCTCCAGCAGCTGTTTGGTTTCTCCAGCAGCTGTTTGGTTTCTCCAGCCGTTGGTAGTTTCCTGTAGTCTTTGCTTGGTTCCTCTAGTCGTTAGTTCGTTCCTCCAATCTTTTAGACTTTGGTCCTATGGTCCCATAATACATTCTCCATATGTGAATTTGGTCTAGTTTGTACTTTGCTTTGATTTTTCACTATTTTTCACTATTTCCTGTATTGGCTGTTAGCTTAATCTGACTCTGACTAATCGTTCGAACATTAAATTTTGTGTTACTTTTTCCCATGCACATTCACTTTACAGTTCAAAGTGTTTGAGTTAGGCTTCATAAGAATTAACGAATGATGTATGCTTTCTTAGAACATACTGAGTTCGAAAATTTATCATATTGACTGCTTTATTCCACAAAATACGAGCACTTCCATCGCTTCAAGCTCAAGTATGTGCTACTGAACACTACGAGTTCGTGTTAAATCGTACTGTGTTACTTTGGGATGCTCTCTATAAAAGTAATGGTTTGAGGTCGTAGAAAGTATTCTTAAGGGCTCATCCATCTTCGTCGGACAGTCGTATATACTTTATTGGAATATCCGTTGCACTTTATTCTTCACTGCGTATGGCTACTGTTCAAACAGTCATTTCGTTGTCATTGTGAAGAGGCAGCGCAACCTTATCTCTCCATAGCTGGTTTACTGGTATTCAGACTTGTGTAGGACTAGTTATACTTTTAAAAATATCGGGAATCCGAAACATCGATATTTAAAAATTGTCATTATCGACCTTAGATATATACAAAAATTTATCGATGTGTTGAGGAACAAAATATTGCCCTGCCATGAAAGAAATATCGACTGCACATTGTAAATATACTGCCAGCTTTTGAGCTGTATATCTAAGTATTAATTCATTATTAGATATTCTGAATATCAACAAGCTAGCGGTCTGCTTTTTTCACGCAGAGCGAGAACTGAAAGGAAAGCGATGCACGTTCACACTTAGCGTTAACCACTTGCTAAAAATGATAACTACATGTAAACGACACAATAAAAGGTGTCCGATGGGTCCGTCGTTGGGTTTCGTTGCATATATGATTTGTATGGAATACTTCATGTTGACTTCCCTTTTTTTCTTCTCACTTCTGAAAACGCCAGCGACCGTGCAGTTCTACCGTCAAAACTGCGTGGTGAAGTTAAAAATTGCAGTTTCTGTTGGTAGCGCCCAGCGCCGATTATGCGAGCATTTCCCCTCACACGACTCTGCTCACCGCAAAGAGCAATCTTGTCGTTAAAATTTTGCTCACCAGTTGGAGCAACTGTTTTCGAAGAATTCCGGTGTGAGGAAATGGTGTACTGGTTACGTTATTTTTTTTCTTTTAACTCAGCTGATGTGCTGTTTTTTCACATTGAGTATCTTGTTACTCCATTCACACCGCCATCCCCCAGAGGAATCGGATTTATTCTTTGTGCCATCTATACTTGCTTTACACGGTCAAAGAGAAAGAATGCACGTGATGTAAGCTCAAAAAGTAGTAAGACACACACACACGCACAGAGTGCAAGTAAAATTATTGTCTACTACAATTTCAAAAGAACATCTTCAAATATTTATCGAAAATTGCGGAAAAAATTAGAAAATACAAATCGTGTCACTAGATTTCTATTTCGATACCGATATATCACTGAAGGTAGTTCCGCCGATATATAATGATTCATTTTGGAGAGTGTCGATACATCGATATTAAATCAACAGCCCTAGACTTGACAGGTTCCAGAGGCGATTCGTGAACAGCAGAGAGACAAAGCGAGTGAAACTCAGGCTTCCCTATCCAAATGACACGTCTCGAGTCCAATACCGTCAGAACGCGTGCAGACGGGATGTGGCCTGACGTCTCCAACAGTGAGTTTTAGCGATCGTGAAGTGCATCTGGCCTGTTCAGCGAGATGCAACTTACGCCGCCGCGCACGACTGAGCATCGAACCAGCTGTCCCCGCGACAAGCTGCATTAGCAGTGGATCGCATCAACAACAGACACGTCAGTACACAGCGCGGAGTTGCACTCGAAAGCATAGCGAATCACGTGGTACTTTCTGCTGGAAGGAAAACATAACGCTAAATGTGATCAACAAGGGATGAAACGAAATGGTAAAAGTGGAACAGTACTCACCGTTTTATTCAATATTACCTGGTTGCTTGGCGTTGATAGGCTGTTTATTTTCCCCTTCTTGCGGACGCCTCAACATGCAACGGTTAAATGTCAGATGGACCGAGACAAATCACACTGACTACCTAAGAACAATGGAACTGGCACTAATTCGATATTTTTTCATTTCATTCAAGCCGTCCCACTTCTGTGCTTACTTTTCCGTGCCCTGTCGCGCGTGTTAGCCGCGCGGTCTTCGGCGTCTTGTCACGGTCGGCGCGGCTCCTCCCGCCGGAGGTTCGACTCCTCCCTTGGGCATGGGTGTGTGTGTTGTCCTTAGCGTAAGTTACTTCAAGTTAGATTAAGTAGTGAATAAGCTTAGGGACCGATGACCTCAGCAGTTTGGTCCCATAAGCCCTTACCACAAACTTCCAATTTTTTTTCCACGCACACAAGTAGGGAGCAGTCAAGCAAGCTCTAATACCGTGCAACGTCTCTCCTATCTATGATAATGGCCTAAATTCCGCGGGAAGAGAAATAACAGGTTTCTCTGATATGTGTGCCACATTCAACTGAAGCAATTCATTGATGATGAGACCCCGTAGAAACACTAAATCGGAGGATGTTGATTCCTGTCTTTCGACTTTTGTTACAAATACACTCCAGACATTGGATGATCTAACCTCCCAGACGAGCTTCCAAAGGGTACCTGAAGATCGGAAAAGCTAGGAACGTAAGCGTGGAGCCTGTGATCATAACTGTTGTCATATTGGAAGACGGGAGTGTTCACAGCATACTCATCGTGAGGATGTGCTGTAAAGGGTAACATCTGATCACCGAGAATGTTGAAATAAATATCCTAGTGTATAATCACGACAAAGTGAATGAGTGGGCCCAAGTCATGGCTCTAATAATACCTCCAAATATCACAGAATCACCTCAGGCCTGAACTATAACCTCCACACACTGCGGTTTAAAAGCCTCATTGAATCGCTCGTGCACTCTGCGTCTTATATTAGTCGAAAACACGCTAAATCGTCACTTACCGGACCACAACACAGGGTTTCAGCAAGCTACAGTCCAGTTTGGCTATTGTGTAGCTTTACGTGCCTCTGTGAGCACTGGCCTTTCACGATGTACTCGATACTAAAGGTACACTGTATGCTGTTCCGTTCATGACGTTTACCCGGAAACTGCTTGAGATGGACCTAAATTCCCTAACAGCAGCTATTATTGTCACGTTTGAAACCGACTGTCATTGGCTAGGCGTGTCACCAGTTTCCAGTCACAGTCGGTTAAAATGTTTCCAAGGCTTACGCCGTCATTCATGACTGCGAGTGGCACGTCTTTCTCTATACCCACTTCGAACAGCCTGCCTTCATATACATAGAAATTGAGCATCTTAATTGACGGTGTGCTCGCGCCCACGTTCAGGCACGAGAGCTGCGTTCTGGCATTCCGTCTACCCATTTTATCGCTATGCAAAGCCCATTCATCGGACGCGTAAGTACACACCACTTCATTGTCAAGACTTAGTCATTGGTGTACCGTCATATAACAGTCTGGTACTAGTTCTGAGACATGAGCAGTGCTCCAAAGCGACCTGTGTGCTGCTCCAAGGACGGTATGTAACATTTTATCCCCATCACTTACATAGCTAGGACAAAAAAAAATTCTGTAGCCGTTCAACCAGTCTGTTAGTAGTGAAGTCAGAGGGTAACCACTACTAAGTTCCACCCATCGCTCCGGAATCTTCAGAAGTCACCCTATTAGACTGTCTAACCCTCCGAAGATGAGCACCTTTAGCTACCGTCCAGCAGTGACAAGACCACCAACCAGTGTCCGCAGGGAGCCAGGAGTCGTAAGTTTAAATAAAGAAAATCAACAATGTAACACTGGAATTAGCTTAATTTTTTAGTTCTTCCAGGAGCTCCTCGACAGAATAGAAGGAGTGAGCCATGAGGAAACTCTTCAGTTTAGACTTTTGGGCTACTGCATGTAAACATCTGAAGAATATTTTGTAGCTTTCCTACCACCCTTACGAACGTTTGTGCTGTCTGTTGCAGTTGAGTGCTACATGTATATCATATCTACCTTTTTCTGTTCCACTCCGATTCTATGATGCTGCGTCGATTTTTTTCTTATAGTTTACAACACTTTGGCACATTTGGTTAATGGCAGACGACATTCTGCAATAGGTACTGTGACCAAGTCCGTAACAGTTACAGTGATCGCTCAGAACTTGAAAGAGAAGAAGCAATAAGGAAAGAAGGTATAAACTTTATCGTTTCATCAACGTTGCGGTTGTTAGAGACGTCACACTAACTCACAATGGACAAGGGATGTTGGAAGTAACGACGGTATGCTTGTTAAAGGAATTATCAAGTCATTTAGGAAAACCATGGTAATGCAGTTCGAAGCCCGCTCCTGATGTCTTGAACACTGCATCCTTTGGCTGAGTCCTTTCCGAACCGTTCCAATCGACTTTCTCCTTTGATATGGTTCAAATGGGTATAAGCTCTATGGGACTTAACACCTGAGGTCATCAGTCCCCTACACTTAGAACTATTTTAACCTATCTAACCTAATGACATTACACACAATCATGCCCGAGGCAGCATTCGAACCTGCGACCGTAACAGCAGCGCGGTTCCGGACTGAAGCGGCTAGAGCCGGCCGCGGTGGTCTAGCGGTTCAGGCGTACAGTCCGGAACCGCGCGACTGCTACGGTCGCAGGTTCGAATCCTGCCTCGGGCATGGATGTGTGTGATGTCCTTAGGTTAGTTAGGTTTAATTAGTTCTAAGTTCTAGGGGTCTGATGACAACAGATGTTAAGTCCCATAGTGCTCAGAGCCATTTGAACCAAGCGCCTAGAACCACTCGGCCACAAAGACCGGCCGTCGATATTTCCCAGCGAAATGAACTAACAGCGAAGAAATCTTCAGCACAAATGATATTTTTCACTAGCCCCCTTGGTGAGCTATACAATTTTTCTTTCCAATAATTCTAGGAGGAAACTGCAAGACAACTAATATTTGGTCTCAAAGAATTACGCATTGCTTAGTCTTAATAATTATTTCTGTCGCACAACAACCGACAGTTGTTGGAAATACAATACTGACCCTTACGAACGTTTGTTTCGTTTGTTGCAGGTGAGTGCTACATGCGTGGGAACTGGTGCGTCAGCAACAAAGCCGGAGTCCAGCAGAGGACGTTTCCACGGAAACGACCGGCAGCTCGCGGTGCCACAGAGCAACACAAGCGTTCCGTTCGGAAGTACGCCCCTGCACGAAGGTCCTGTGATCGGCAATGGCTGAAGCTCGCGCTGGCTCGCATAACCAGTAAGTAGATCTGAACACATCAAGTTTTTATACAGAATTTCTAACAGGGAGTTTAAGCTGATGGGAACGTGCTGGAAGTGCACACGATGTATGTCAAGCATTTTTTTAGGCGACCGTCTACAACATGAAAGTATTACAGAAAATGCATATTAACTTTGGTGTACTTTAGGATTATATGTGTGAAATTCAGTAAAGCAAAGTTAATATTCGTTTTCTAAAATTACGGGATATGTCTAGGAGACGGACGATTTCTGTACAACACGAAGACCCGTACATTGATTGGGAATTCAGTTTAATGATCGACAGACGTGTTTTCTCACTTTTATTTTGTTTTTTCTTCAAACTGTTCATGATACAGTATGACTCATTTTATTTGTACTGATAGTCCTGCCAATTTTAAAATAGTTGTTTATACTGTTTCAAACCGGAGTCAATGTTCGAAAGGAGTACGGGTACCTCCGTAATTCAGGACGGCGACTGCGGGTAAGCAAGCGTACGAAACGTTTTGTGGTGAAAACAGGAACACGTGAGATAATATTTGACCCTATGACTCAGCTTAAAAGATGGGTTAATGAAAGGCAAATCTGCATTTGTAGAATGCGTAGAGTTGAAGAAAGCTTTTGACAACGTTGCTTGGAGGAGTCTCTTTGAAATTCTAAAGGTATCAGGGGGAAAAATACGGGAAGCGAAAGAAAACCAGAACCAGATGGCAGTTGCAAGAGTCTAGTTTGAATAAAGGGAAGCAGTGATTGAGAAGGGAGTGAGACAGGGTTTGTAGCCTATCCCCACTGTTGTTTAATCTGTACTGTGAGCAAGCAGTATAGAAAACTAAAGAAAAATTTGAAGTAATTAAAGTTCAGAGAGAAGAAATAAAAACTTTGAGGTTTGCCAATAACATTGAAATTCTGTCAGAGACAGCAAAGGACTTGGAAGGGAAATTGAACGGAATGGACAATGTCTTGAAAGGAGGCTATAAGGTGAACATCAACAAAAGCAGCACAGGGGCAATGAAATGTAATCGAATTAAATCAAGTGGAGCTAGCGAATTTAGATTATTAAACGAGACGCTTAAAGTAGTACGTGAGTTTTGTTATTTGGATGGAAAAATAACCGATGACGGACGAATTACATAGGATCTAAGATGTAGAATTGCAGTGGTAAGAAAGCGTTTCTGAAGAAGAGAAATTTATTAACACTGAAAACAGATTTAAGAGTCCGGAATTCTTCTATGGAGATATTTTTATGGAGTATAGCCTTGTATGGAAGTGAAACATGGACGATAAGCAATATAGACAAGAAGAGAATAGAAGATTTTCAAAAGTGGTGTTACAGAAGAATGCTGAAAAAAAAAAAAGATTGGTTGGTCACGTGATTAATGAGGACGTACTGAACAGAAGGGGGGAGAAAGGAAATTTGTGGCGTAACCTTACTAAAAGAAAGTATCGGTTGATGGGACACATTCTTGAGATATCAAGGGATCACTAATTTGATACTTGAGGGAAATGTGTTTGCGGGTGGGTTGGTGAGGGGGGGGGGGGGGGGGGGGGGGCGGTGGAGAGGGAGCAAGAGATGAATACAGTAAGCGCACTTTAAAGGATATAGGTTGGAGTAGTTACCTGGGACGAAGGGGCCTGCACAGGGAGGCGTAGTACGGAGAACTGAATCAAACTCGTCTTCGGACTGAAGACAACAACAGCAACAACTCTCATTTCAATCAACACTTGTTTCTGATCATCTCCTTCGGCTGCGTACCGTCGAGGGCCGCTAACGGCAGTTCTGTGTGACGTACCTTAAATTGTTGAAATCTGAACGAACAATTACTTTAATATTTCTAATCCTTGATTAGCCGTCTACCTCTAAAATCTCTCTTATTGGATGAGATGGTTAGGCTGAGACCAAACTAGACTGCTAAAATTACTAAGAGCAGAACCAATAGCGTGGCAATTGTATTATTATAGTCGAAGTGTTGCTTTGCTATAGTACATACTTGTCTGGTGTCATTACGGATGACATGTGAGCCATGTTTTGTGACTATTTCGCCATTTTCAATTCCTACCTTTCTCGGCCGCAGCCGACACTGAGATTTAAACCTTTATTCTTAATAGAGAAGTAAAGCAATTATTGACTACAATTCTACGCTAATTATTCGTAAGTAACATAGTTCATTTGTGAAAAAATATGAGCGGTACAACATGACTCTTAACAATATCTTCTGTCCATGGGAACAATTAATCATTTACAATGTTGCAAAAAAATGCAACACCCTCACGGCTATGTTCATTAGCGCCAGGGTATAATATACGCATACTGAGGGGTTGTAATGTTAGTTTTGTTTTGTTTTAGGGATCAAAGACTACTAGGGTCATACGCATCCATGTCAAAACTGTAGAACACGAAGACAAAGACAGGAGGACTACACGTAATTCCATTGGACGGAATAGAGAAAAGCTAAAAACAGGAACGTGGAGAAAGGTCTACAGCACACCCCGTAGACAAATGGAGGTATAGAGTTAAAAATTAAATGGCTTTCGAAATATTGTTACGACGGATAAAAAGTAAAACACTGTCGACAACTCGCGCGTCGTTCACTAAAACGGCCGATAGCTGAGACGGAAACACAAACAGGAACGTAAGCGGTTAGTAAAAGGGCATTCCTTCAGGAAATGAAGTACAGTCAAAAGGTGAGCGCAATGTGCACTTAACAAATGGCGATGGCTGAAAAGACAGTGCCCAATACGCAACCTGGTTAAAATGATCTCGCAGCGAGAGAGACGAGAGGACGTTGTCAAAGTTGCTGGGAGAGGCTTAATAACAAGGAGCGTGTTCCCATGAAGGGAGGACCAGTGGTGATACCAAAGTGACACCACCTGCTGAGAGACTGCAACACAGATATTGGAGGGAATGTAAAAGCTGGCGGGTTGAGGTACGAGGACGGCGGCCTTGGCAGCAGCGTCAGCGCCTCGTTTGCTGTCAGACCGACTCGAGCAGGAACCCGCATAAACATTTGTCACGGTCATGAGCGGTCAGATGGCTCACCGAAGGCCTGTCTCTTCATCGTCGGTTTTGACTGTGCAGGCAGTAACGTTGCTGAGTTTAGAGGTGAACAGTGTTGGCAACGTTCTTCCTAGGGTACAAGCACGCCCCACCGACGAGTATGTACTCCTGCTGAACAGCTTCAGCCATTTGAACGCATTCGTATTATGGGCCAATGCATAGCTGGATGGATGTATCGACGGACTGCTGCACATGTTCGACACAGTGCACTGATGGTGTGTCGTTGTTCTCAGTACTATTAGACTGGTCTGTGGAATATTCCCATGCATATAGACGAGGTTCTGGACGTCCACGTGGTACGAACTCTCGTCAAGGTCGACAAACTGTGCGAGCAGCGATGGCCGACCGAACATCATCCAGGAACGAAGTCCAGGTAGACGTTGCACCTGCTGTGTCATGAAGAACCATTGAAAACCATCTGCCTGCAACAGGACTGAGAATATGTGTGCCTCTGGCCACGCTACCAGTGACACCGCCATTCTGGTGTCGTCACAGAGTTGGCTGGAGAGCGGAATGGCGCTATGTTGTCTTCAGTGACCATTGTAGGTTTTGTCTGTATGAGACTGATGGATGTAGACGTGTATGAGACAGACATGGTGATCTGCCTATTCCAGATTGTGTTCTCTCATACCAGGCTTCATCGTCTGAGGGGCCATCCCTTACAAAAAACGGTTCAAATGGCTCTGAGCACTATGGGACTTAACATCTGAGGTCATCAGTCCCCTAGAACTTAGAACTACTTAAACCTAAGTAACATAAGGACATCACACACACCCATGCCCGAGGGAGGATTCGAACCTGCGACCGTAGCGGTCGCGCGGTTCCGGACTGTAGTGCCTAGAACGCTCGGCCACTCTGGCTGACGCCATCCGTTACAACTCGCAGTCATATTTGGTGTTTCTTCTGGGTAGAGAAACCAATGGCCACTATATTGCACGGACTGTTAAGTCGGTGCTACTGCTGCTAGTGCTTCAACAAGAAGGTGATGCGCTTTTTCAGCAGGATAATGCACGGCCACACACTGCTCCTGCGACGCAATGTGCTCTTCATGGTGAATCACCATGGCTGCCAGCTATTAGGGATCGTCCGTAATTATTTCGGATTTATCACCTTAATTATGGAGTTACGGGAAGTAACTAAAAACTACGAAAAATAGACATTTTACTATTTGGTGTTTCAAACAGTCGAAAAAGGCCCTGTCTTCATTTCGTTAATCATATGCCAACAAATTTTTTTATAGATTGTAGTGGTTTCCTCCCGAGTACGAAACAAACGTGTGGCTTTCTAAAGACGTGTTTATACAGAGTTCGAAACATGTTCTGCAACATTGTTGGCTGCTAGTACGGCACTACCGTTATTCGCAACATTTAAACACCTTGGAAACACACAAACCAGTGTTCCACGGCACCAGGCCTGCTACCAGTATATGCCGTTACCCAGTGGTAGTGTTTTAGCTCGGTCTGTGGTGTTGCCTGTTTTCTTTACGTGTGTTCCTTTATGAAACGGAGTGGAAAAGAAGAAAAGTTACGAATTTGTCAAGGTCTCTACGGCAGAGGAGTGCCTCTGGAATGTTGGAAGTCACAGTTACAAGAATGTTAAACAGGAGGTTGACTCCGCACAAAAAATGCTGCGTTGCTTCGCACCAACAGCAGTGACGTAGATAAAAAAAAACTTAAGTAACTTATTTTACAATACCCCAGCAATGACAACGACAACAGGATTCGTTACCTAACACTGGAAATATTTCTTGTCGTCTAGTTACGTTAATTGTCACCATATGAAAGGGTGGTGATAAAAAAAAATACATGGTTTCTATGAGGCAGAAAAGAATGTATGTGGAAGTCAGCAGTCAGTAGTAAACGATCATGGGTAGGAGGTCACCAACTGCATATTCTGTTGTCACATTCTTTGGAAGCGTGAGTGGCATCGGAGCTGAAGTAGTTTATTTTTTGAAGATGCTATTTTGGATTAATTTTAATACGAAAATTAGTATATGATCAGTTAAATACATCTTCCTGATTTAGGGTCGGAGAATGTCTGAAATACAGCCCTTAAAGCCTAAATCATATTCTAATTTTTAAATTTTTCTGTGTGAGGGGGGCTGATCCCACCATATTTGTTATACGTCTACTGTCAGCCACTAGTCAAGGTTGCATACCATGCGTACCCCCACCAAGCTGGCCACGAACGTCACCAGATCTCTCGCCCATTGAGCGCGTATGGGAGCGGTAGCGGAAGCTTACCCGTTCTCCAGGGTCTGTAATACTGGTGCCGAAATGCAACACAACACGCAAGACGCTTGGGACAGTCTGTCGAAGAATGCCATTTATCACCTTTACGATCGTTTGCATTCGAGAATAATTGCCTGTGTTGCCACCATAGGGGGCTATACTGTGTACTGATGCGACTGTTTAGGCACCGTTTATGTGACGTGTGTTTAATTTGGTCTAAATTTGTTATGAGCTGCCTATCACCTCACTTCTTACTAGAATGCGATTGATTTTTTCCCGTAATATAGTGAAGAGGCAAGACATTGGCTTTGGCTCCGAGCACTATGGGACTTAACTTCTGAGGTCATCACTCCCCTAGAACTTAGAACTGCCGGCCGCGGTGGTCTCGCGGTTCTAGGCGCGCAGTCCGGAACCGTGCGACTGCTACGGTCGCAGGTTCGAATCCTGCCTCGGGCATGGATGTGTGTGATGTTCTTAGGTTAGTTAGGTTTAATTAGTTCTAAGTTCTAGGGGACTAATGACCACAGCAGTTGAGTCCCATAGTGCTCAGAACCATTTTTTTTGAACTTAGAACTACTTAAACCTAACTAACTTAAGGACATCACACACATCCATGCCCGAGGCAGGATTCCATTCTGCGACGGTGCGGTCTCGCGATTCCAGACTGTAGCGCCTAGAACCGCTCGGCCACCCAGGCCATTGGCTTTGATCGATAAGTTACAATCAACATTGTTTTCTGACGTCACATTACAAATCAGTCAGTATCAGTGCTTATACACATATCATAATCCCCATGAGGAAGAAAACGTGAACAAATATTCTACGGATATCGGAAATCCCACAGGAAGTTAGAGTTTCGGGCGGCGACCCACAACTCACCAGGTAAAGTGTTGCGTCAGAGATGAGACAGCTGTTCGTGAACCCGTGTACGTGAAAAGTAGAATACGAAACAATAATTTAAAAGCTAACACTTCTTCGTAAAAAAGATGTACTGAAAATTGCAACACTGATCAATCAATATAGCACAGAAAACTGCGTGGCTGTATTGAATAATCAAAAAGTTATAGCCAACTTCACTTGAGCTTAATTGAAAAATGTGTCATAACCCAATTTAATGTAAATGAAATTATCACGTGTCATTACAAAGAAAACTGAAATCAACTACAAATCGAAAATAAGATGGGCCAGCATCAGACAGTACCGACCACGTTGGTAAAATACAAGAAACTGTGTCTTGCCAACCTTACATATGGTATGCAACTCAAGTACAGAATGGCTCCAAGCGCTATGGGACAGGACTGTGCGGCTGATCCCGGCGGAGGTTCGAGTCCTGCCTCGGGCATGGGTGTGTGTGTTTGTCCTTTGGATAATTTAGGTTAAGTAGTGTATAAGCTTAGGGACTGATGACCTTAACAGTTAAGTCCCATAAGATTTCACACACATTTGAACATTTTTTTGCTATGGGACATCTTCCTGATTTAGGGTCGAAAAATGTCTGAAATACAGCCCTTAAAGCTTAAATCAGGTTCTAATTTTTAAATTTTCTGAGGTCATCAGTCCCCTAGACTTAGAACTACTTAAACCTAGGTAACCTAAGGACATCACACACATCCATTCCCGAGACAGGATTCGAACCTCCCATAGCAGCAGCGCGGTTCCGGACCGAAGCGCCTAGACCCTCCCGGTCACAGTGGCTGGCTCAATTACAGAATGCAATACAAAGTTAAAATGGGCTTTATATTATTCACGGCTGTACTATATTGCGTGTGTCTAGTGAGAGAAAAGTAGATGGGCGATATAGTGTTCGTATTAGTAATCTAAACTTCGCCGGATGAGTTTTCAGACAGTTTCTTTAAGAAACAGATGCTAGTGTACAACCCTCATATCGGTAAAATCTTGTTTTCTTCTTTACCGCATCTGTCATCGAATGGGTCACCTCGTATTTACAATTATCGTCTGAGTCACTTCAAGCCGCGTTAGGAACTTGTGTGATTATGTAGAAACCACGATACACGTAAATAATAAGGAAACCGTATGGGTAAATAGCTTTGCAAAATAATGTGTTTCTGTTTTTGTAGCAAACTGAGCTGTAGGTACTTTGCCAGTTTCCCTCTGCAGTTTTAATTTCTGTATTTGGATTCTTGAAGCGGCAATGTGATTTGCTTAACTAGTGCCGGTTTAAGCAGATCGGTAGCCTGTGGTGCGTTCTAGCGCGTCTTATATAACTCCCGCATTCTGCATAGGCCCTGCAAAGCAACACGTTGTCGAAGGTTGCCAACTGCGAACCTGTTGTATGTTACGAGATTCTGGGGGTCGCCATAGAGGTCGCCCTGAATGCTACTCGCTTTCCTTCGAGCAGTGACTGAAAGTCTGACAGGCTAGTGGCTTGCTGGACGTTGTGTGTCTGCAGTCTCCGACCACGCAGTGCGGCTACAGCAGGTTGCACTGGTTTCGGGAAAGAAATGCGCGTGGGAGGGAGGGGGGCCACGTGGCCTGAATCTGACAGCTGGCCCGAATAACGTCTACTATGACCTTCAGTAATGGTTTCAAGGACGCTGATGTAGGTGCAAGCAAAACGATTTCGTGACAAGTTCATACTGCTTTCTTGATAAAATGAGCTCTAAACTGATTAAGTATTTATCTTGTTTATCGAGCGACATGACGCAGTGGATAGCACGCTAGACCCGCACTCGGGAGGACGACTGTTCAAATCTACGTCTGACCATCCACATTTAGGATTTCACTAAGTCGCTTCAGGGAAATAGCGGGATGATTTGTTTAAAATGACAAGGCCGATTTCCTTCCCCAATCTTTCAAACATTCCGAGCTTGTGCTCCATCTCTAATGACTTCGATGTTGACGAGACATGAAACCCTAATCTACCTTTATTTTGTTTATGTGGCAATCAACTCACGAACGCGTCTGAAGACTCTCTGTAAACAATTTTACCGGTGGCTGTTGTCGCAAGTCACTACGAGAGAACCATCCCGTAACGTGAATTTTTTTAAGTTATGGGTTCCAAATTTTCTTTACCTATTGAGGCACAAAGTCTTCGTCTTTCGGAAAGTGCTACGCCTTGATGGATGTTTTCCATGTTGGATGGTCAAGAGCGTCATTCGTTGTTCAGAGTAACAATATTTCTGTGCGTCAAGATAGTTTTGACGCTGCGTATGAAACTCTTCTACTCGTCTCCAGCATGATTACTAATCTCGGTCAGTTTTGATTAGAATACGCGCTCTTGAAAGTTATTGTCGGGCGTACAAACTACTCTCAAACAGCTGTAGCTGGTACTGGATTAGGAAAGCGTTAACACAACTTGTTTTTCTGGAGCGCTGCTGTTTGTTCCTTATCCGGTCAAGTCATTTTAAGATCTGAGTCATCTTCGAAGGAATTTGATCCAGTAATGAAACTGTATCGACTGGTAGTTAACTCTACAAATAATCTTTTCTGAGTGAGCAGAGAATAAATTCCTGGTTATTTTAAAGCAGAAAATGTGACAATCGTTTCTACCACAGCAAAAAAAGAAGAAAAATGTTTTTGCATCTTGTGACATTGTGATATTAGCAAGGCGAAATATCAATTTATGTTTCACTCCGCACTTTTCAGAAGCCTCATCATTCGGAATCTTATGACTAGCTTCAAATTACTTGTAACCTATTTGACGTAGCAGTCATTGCCCAGCGCCTGCAGTAATCGTGAATAGAAGCGTAACTGTTCACTGCACGTTGTATTCCGGGGTTAAGTTTTTGATTTCTACGAAAAGTCAAGCGATCTGCAAATAACGCTGAAACGAACTGAAAAGTTATGCACCATTTTTTACCCAAACTATTGGTTACAGAGGTATCTTTCCTTTTCAGTGTCTCACTAAGGGTCAGACACAAAATGCAAGATATGTTTCAGTAGTGAACAAAGCTAAAGAGAACTGCAACCGTGGAAACACCATAATGCCTAAACGCTTGTCCGCCAGAGCCACTGTGTGCTAGGAAAATTGCACCACATTCACTAGGCAGCACAGGACGTGAGTTACGCGCCTGCCATAGTCTAAGAAGGTGATGTGGTGAGCTAACCGGCTGCACTGTGCTATGGAAAACGCATTTGCCACTTACTGTCAACAGGAACCAGGAAGTGTGTAGCAATGCTGTTTCCCCCGAGATACCTTTGTCCCAGCTACAAGTCTCTTCCTAAGGGCGTTCCAAAGCTTTCAAATTTATTGTGGCTATGAAAGAGAAAAACCGATGTCATCCGCATAAGGGCACTGAAATAATTCAGTGGTGAAAAGTGAAAAGTTTGTGCCGGATGGCGACTCGAACCCGGATTCCCGCTGTACGCGTGCGGTTGCTTTTACCGCTTCGGCTACTCGAGCATTCCTCCCGTACAACCGAAACTCCCAAACTGCCGCACACTACATCCGTAGCGCCCTCCTGTCCATTTTCCTCAATGCTCGCAGCGTGATTCCCGCAAGAGATTGGACCTAGGGTGCATCCACACTGCAGATATCATGAAATGCCCTTAAGGCGTATATGTTACTAATATATGTGCAGTATATGTGCTTTCGGATATGTCACCTCCCATATAATAGTAAGTATGACTAATCTCTTGGCCAAACAAAATACTGAAGAGGAATTATCGTCTCTGAAGTACGAGGGTTGCCCAGAAAGTAATGCACCGCACTTTTTCTTCAACAGTTGGTTATCATACTTAATGAGAGTTACACACACGGAAGAACGGTGTTTCATCTGCACATCCTGTTTTTCCACGTAACGTCCATCCCGTTCTATGGCCTTCCTCCAGCGCGAAACAGGGGCGTGTATGCCCTGTCGCTACCAATCCTTGTCCATGTGGCGGAGCCAGTGCTTCGTTGTGTGATTCACTTCCTCATCGTCCTCAAAATGTTTTCCACGAATGGCATCCTTTAACGGCCGAAGCTAGTGGAAGTCCGAGGTGGCTAGGTCAGGGCTGTCAGGTGTGACAGCCGCGGATGGCCTCCCCGACAGCTGCAAATCGTGAAGCTCCGCCGAACCGCCTTCTGATGACCTCACCCGCCGTGTCCAGCGACTAACTGTACTTATGTCGACACAAGCTGCTCCGTAGACTTTGCACAAGCGTTTGTGAGTATTCCCCACAGCTTCTTTCTCTGCAGTGAGAAATTCAATGACGGGACGTTGCGTGTAGTGCACATCACCTACAGACGCCATTTTGAAACTGTCCTGCAGCTACGCTATCTGTCGGAAGTGACGGAAGTTTGGCGCGCTCACTGAGGAGACTTTAAACAAAATGTACGTAACGTTTCGTATTCGTAGCATTGTTCTCGGCTGAGAAAAAAATGCGTGCATTACTTTCTGGGCAATTCTGGTACAGTAACTATGGAAGTGAAACATGGACGATAAATAGTTTAGACAAGAAGAGAATACAAGCTTTCGAAATGTAGTGCTACAGAAGAATGCTGAAGATTAGATGGGTAGATCACATAACTAATGAGGAAGTATTGAATAGGATTGGGGAGAAGAGAAGTTTGTGGCACAACTTGAACAGAAGAAGGGATCGGTTGGTAGGACATGTTCTGAGGCATCAAGGGATCATCAATTTAGTATTGGAGGGCAGCGTAGAGGGTAAAAATCGTAGAGGGAGACCAAGAGATGACTACACTAAGCAGATTCAGAAGGATGTGGGTTGCAGTGGGTTCTGGGAGATGAAGAAGCTGGCACAGGATAGAGTAGCATGGAGAGCTGCATCAAACCAGTCTCAGGACTGAAGACCACAACCACAACAACAACAACAACTGGTAACCCACGCGGGTTAAGTGTGCGGTCAGGCGACTTGTCTGGCGAAGAAATATTAACATACAAACCTTGCTTTTGAGTTAGTCTATCTATTAGTGAAAATCATATCAAAATACCAAGAGTAGCTCCAGAGAGTAACCTTCAATTTACTAGGGCTATTCCGATTGATCGCGAAATGGAAACCACATTGAAAATCAGAAATATTTTATCTGCAACAGTTAGCTACAGCTTCCAGCCACTTCTCTACATTGTTACCACTCCAACTCAGACATTTGTCGTAGCGTTGTACCAACTTCCCAATACGTTCGTCATAGAAGGCAGCCGCCTGTGCTTACCGTCAATTCTTTACGCTCATCTATAGCTCGTTGTCGGTGCGAAAATGTTGCCTTCATAGCCAGTAGTTAATATGAGCAGAGATGAAACACAGAGGGAGCCAATTACGGGCTATAGTGCGGGTGATCAAACGTTTCCCATCGAAAACGTTGCAGGAGCATTTTCATTGCCCCTGCAGATTGCGATCGAGAATTGTCACAAAGTAGGAGCCGTAGTACAGTTCTGTAATGTGGGCTGCATAACATCAAGCGAAATCTCTCACCACGACGTCATACTTGGAGGGAGACACTATTTTC